>NC_074674.1:6976048-7186048 GCF_029448725.1 Salvelinus fontinalis
AGGTCCTGGATTGCAGGAAGCTTGACCCCGGTGATGTACTGGGCCGTAAGCACTACCCACTGTAGCGCCTTACGGTCAGATGCCGAGCAGACTTTTCGTGAAATGCTTACTTACAAGCCCTTAACCAACAGCTCCTTTGTCTTGCTCACATTGAGGGAGAGGTTGTTGTCCTGGCACCACACTGCCAGGTCTCTGACCTCCTCCCTATAGGCTGTCTCATCGTTGTCGGTGATCAGGCCTACCACTGTTGTGTCATCAGAAAATGTAATGATGGTGTTGGAGTTGTGTTTTGCCACGCAGTCGTTGTTGAACAGGGAGTACAGGAAGGGACTAAGTACACACCCCTGAGGGGCCCCAGTGTTGAGGATCAACTTATCAGACGTGTTGTTGCTCCAGCCAGCAGTTCCTTAACTGGAACTAGATAATGCTGTCTCCTCACCAACCATGTGATTCCTCTACTAAATAAAGCTTCAGTCTATGGAGTTGCAGCCCTATCACATGGCTCTGTGATGCTATTGTATTTTGTGCTCTCAGGTATTGGTGTTATCAGCATTGAACGTGCCTACCCTTTGACCCTGGGGTCAAACATTGGCACAACCACCACAGCTATCCTGGCAGCATTGGCAAGCCCAGGGGACAAGCTGGCGGCAGCTTTCCAGGTACAGAAATCTCATCCTTTTACACTGGAACTTTACATGACTGTTTTTGTTATCCTTTCCAATCAATCAATCAATCAAATGCATTTATAAAGCCCTTTTTACATCAGCCGATGTCACAACATGCTGTACAGAAACCCAGCCTAAAACCCCAAACAGCGAGCAATGCAGATGTAGAAGCACGGGGAGGGGGGGGGGCTTGTCTGTTTACAGGGTCTTCTGTCCTATCATATCTATGTCATTACATTGCCCTGGTCTGTTCTACAGGGTCTTCTGTCCTATCATATCTCTCTCATTACATTACCCTGGTCTGTTTACAGGGTCTTCTGTTCCATCATATCTATGTCATTACATTGCCCTGGTCTGTTCTACAGGGTCTTCTGTCCTATCATATCTCTCTCATTACATTACCCTGGTCTGTTTACAGGGTCTTCTGTTCCATCATATCTCTGTCATTACATTACCCTGGTCTGTTTACAGGGTCTTCTGTTCCATTATATCTCTGTCATTACGTTACCCTGGTCTGTTTACAGGGTCTTCTGTCCTATCATGTCTCTGTCATTACATTACCCTGGTCTGTTCTACAGGTCGCCTTGTGTCATTTCTTCTTCAACATACTGGGCATTCTGCTGTGGTACCCTGTGCCCACCACCCGCCTGCCCATCCGTATGGCCAGGACTTTGGGGCAGCGCACAGCCAAGTATCGCTGGTTTGCTGTACTCTACCTACTTCTGTGCTTCCTGATCCTTCCCTCGCTCGTCTTCGCCCTCTCCATGGCAGGCTGGCGGATGATGGCTGGGGTGGGCGTGCCCTTCGCTGCGGCCCTCCTCTTGGTGTCTGTGGTGAACATCCTGCAGGTACACAGGCCAGGCTGTCTGCCAGTGAGGCTGCAGAGCTGGGACTTCCTGCCTCTCTGGATGCATTCCCTTCAACCCCTGGATACCCTTATCACCAAGGTGACCCTGTGCTGCGCTAAAGGAGCCAGCGAGCCTGGTCTGATACAGTGCTCCATGGACCGTGATGGTCCTCAGAAGAGGAGCCACATGGCTTTGGACAACCTTGTTCTGTGTTACATAGACGAAGCCCCCACAGTGGTAATGTCCCAGGGGGCAGACGAAGCCCCCACAGTGGTAATGTCCCAGGGGGCAGACGAAGCCCCCACAGTGGTAATGTCCCAGGGGGCAGACGAAGCCCCCACAGTGGTAATGTCCCAGGGGGCAGACGAAGCCCCCACAGTGGTAATGTCCCAGGGGGCAGACGAAGCCCCCACAGTGGTAATGTCCCAGGGGGCAGACGAAGCCCCCACAGTGGTAATGTCCCAGGGGGCGGACGAAGCCCCCACAGTGGTAATGTCCCAGGGGGTGGACGAAGCCCCCACAGTGGTAATGTCCCAGGGGGTGGACGAAGCCCCCACAGTGGTAATGTCCCAGGGGGTGGACGAAGCCCCCACAGTGGTAATGTCCCAGGGTGTAGACAGGGTCAGGAGCACACGTCTGTAGAACATATGACACTGGAACAACAGGGAGACAGAGCAGATATCTTGTGAAAGCAGCATCGTGGACTGCAAGAAATGAGCAGTGATGATCTAATGTTATGGAACAACGAGACTGGAGCAAAAACTGTAGGAGCTTAAGGTTGCATGAAAACATGACTCCACTCACAGTCAGTTCCTTTATGGATTGCAGAAATCATGCATTATGCCAGCAGCTACAAAACAATGTTTACTGTAGTTGAGTTATGTCATGCACTGTACATCAAAGCCAAGGAATCCTTAAGAGTTTACTATTTACTCACAGTAACTCTATTTCCAGACAAATGTTTGGGCCTATTGCCTACAGGACATATGTATGATATTATAATTTCCCACAATCAGGATTGCAATTGACTTTCTGTCAAAACAAACACTTCTTCCTCTTTGCTGTCAGTCAGGAGAGGCAGTAAATGTCTGTCTCTCTGCTGAAAATGCAGGAAGTCTGATTGAATAGAACGACAAAAAACACTCAGCCAAATAAAAGGCCTTAAAAAAAGAATACAAGTTATGCATATGAATGGCTGCGTAATTGAAGCTATATAGGAGGGAATGGGGCCTCCACTCGCTAATTATGAAGCAACGGGGCTCTGAATGGTTGATTAAACATCCATTTGGTGGCATAATGGCAAGTGATTTCCCCAGTTTCAATACATTTTAGGCTTAACGTCTCCTCGCTACTCTTTGAACAATTGTTACTTTTAACCACATGCATATTCCAGAGAGTTAAAATGAGATGAGTTGATCATTTTGTTCAAAATCACAATTATTTTACATATAGGAGTTTCATATTTGAGTTGAGATGGGAAGCAATTGTATCAAGTCAACTGTGTGTAACACAGAAAGACATGAATCTGTCTTTCCTATTTAAAAGACACATTTTAAAGACACAGGGCTTTTCCCCGGACCAGTTTCTCCAACCGAGCTGAGACGGACAAGAGAGTTGCCAGTGTCATGAAACTAGAAGCTAGAATAGAATTTAGTACTAATTCAGAATATACCACATCTAACAGTCGGCAGATAGGGAGTTTAAAATCATCCATAATAGCCAAGGACGATAGATGAAGAGCAGCCATGAGATGGCATGTTTTTATTGCATAAGAAGTTCTTGAGGCAGACCTATTTAAGTGTAGACTACTTTCTTGTGACAGAGGTCTACATAGCCTTACAGTGCAGAGCCCTACACTACAGGTTACAATACAGAGCCCTACACTACAGCTTACAGTACAGAGCCCTACACTACAGCTTACAGTACAGAGCCCTACACTACAGCTTACAGTACAGAGCCCTACACTACAGCTTACAGTACAGAGCCCTACACTACAGCTTACAGTACAGAGCCCTACACTACAGCTTACAGTACAGAGCCCTACACTACAGCTTACAGTACAGAGCCCTACACTACAGCTTACAGTACAGAGCCCTACACTACAGGTTACAGTACAGAGCCCTACACTACAGCTTACAGTACAGAGCCCTACACTACATCTTACAGTACAGAGCCCTACACTACAGATTACAGTACAGAGCCCTACACTACATCTTACAGTACAGAGCCCTACACTACAGATTACAGTACAGAGCCCTACACTACATCTTACAGTACAGAGCCCTACACTACAGGTTACAGTACAGAGCCCTACACTACATCGTACAGTACAGAGCCCTACACTACATCTTACAGTACAGAGCCCTCGACTACAGCTTACAGTACAGAGCCCTACACTACATCTTACAATACAGAGCCCTACACTACAGATTACAGTACAGAGCCCTACACTACATCTTACAGTACAGAGCCCTACACTACAGGTTACAGTACAGAGCCCTACACTACAGGTTACAGTACAGAGCCCTACACTACAGGTTACAGTACAGAGCCCTACACTACAGGTTACAGTACAGAGCCCTACACTACAGGTTACAGTACAGAGCCCTCGACTACAGCTTACAGTACAGAGCCCTACACTACAGGTTACAGTACAGAGCCCTACACTACATCTTACAGTACAGAGCCCTCTACTACAGCTTACAGTACAGAGCCCTACACTACAGGTTACAGTACAGAGCCCTACACTACATCTTACAGTACAGAGCCCTACACTACAGATTACAGTACAGAGCCCTACACTACAGGTTACAGTACAGAGCCCTACACTACATCTTACAGTACAGAGCCCTCGACTACAGCTTACAGTACAGAGCCCTACACTACAGGTTACAGTACAGAGCCCTACACTACATCTTACAGTACAGAGCCCTACACTACATCTTACGTGAGCAGTTGTGCAACATATAATTTTTACATGAGTATGTAAAAGATGTACAAGATGTGATTTTTAACCCAAATGTAATTTAAGTCTTAATTGCAGTCTTTGCCTTGAATTCTGTGATTTTATTAAATCTGTGCCAAAATTGTGATAGGAACGTAACACAAAATTAAATTAACGACTTTGTTGATTCTTTTTGCTTAATTGAATGCCGATGTCTGTCAGGCTGGTTCTGTTGTTGTCCTGGACGTCTGGGGAGCAGGGTCGCACATACAGGTGAGTTTTATCCACAAAGCCTCTGAGTTGGAGTTCTGATCTACGATCAGTTTTGCCTTTTAGATCATAAAGAATATGATTATATGGAAAGGTTGGGGACCTGATCCTAGATCAGCACTCCTACTCCGATAGGCTTTTTATTATATTTATTCTTTATTTTACTAGGCAAGTCAGTTAAGTTATTTACAATGACGGCCTACCCTGGACCAATTGTGCTCCACCCTATGGGACTCCAAATCACAGCTGGATGCAATACAGCCTGGATTTGAACCAGGGACTGTAGTGACACCTCTTGCACTGAGATACAGTGCCTTAGACTCAGGAGCTTTGTGGATATATACAGGGGATAAATTAAATGTGTTATTGTACTTATTCACCATGTCAAATCAAACTTTATTTGTCACATGCGCCGAATACAACAGGTGTAGACCTTACCGTGAAATGCTTACTTACAAGCCCTTAACCAAACTAAAGTAAAAAATAATAAAAAGTAGCACAATAAAATAACAATAACAAGGCTATATACAAGAGGTACCGGTACCGAGTCAATGTGTGGGGGTACAGGTTAGTTTAGGTAATTTGTACATGTACTGTAGGTAGGGGTAAAGTGACTATGCATAGATATGATTCACATCAGTATGCTGAGGGAGTACACACAGTACACACAATATATCCTCAAACTGTCACATATCCCTTGAGGAGCTGGTAGTTGCATCATGCACCAATTGAAAAAGGCACGGTTGAAGGATTAACATCTCAAGTTTTGGATTATAGCGAGCTGCAGATTAAGGAATCAAAACACTCCCGCCACTGCCTCCTCTGCTCACAGCCCAGGGATGTTCTCATGCCTTCGTCACTGGGCCTCCTTCTGTCACTCACACGTCCTGTCATCAAACCGTCACAGCAGAGGAGGAGAAGATGGGACCTGGAGTCAATGCAGTCAGCTTGGATGAGTTGAAACAGGTTGATTCCTGTGTCAATAGTCATGGGTTTAAATGCCAATATCACAGCAAACTGTAGCAGTTTTAGAAATATTTCAGACGTTAGACAAAAACGACACAGCGTAGTTTTACACCAAGTACCGTGATATCGTGCCCTAAAAACTCAAACTCACATGCAGACTGGAGATTTAAACATCTCGAACAAAACAGCCCTCCCACTGGACATGAATCAAGTGGTTTCCACGTCATTTTAACCAAAAAAGGAAATGGAACACTGATTGGATTTGCAAAAAGTCATCAACATCAAGGATTTTTCCCACAAACTTTTAACCTAAATCCAATGTCATTGTGAAATATTTTGTTGATTTCGCGTCAGTTAACAACTCAACCAAATATAAATCAAAAATAGACTTAAACTGATGTTTGTATCCAGTGGGATTATTCAATTTCCTCTTTACTTAGCCCTTTGCATTCAATTTCCATTTCAGATGCTCTGACCGTACAACGCTATTTCAACAGAGTCATACACTGCCTTTTAGCCCTTTTTTAACTTGGTCTTATCAGTAGGCTTGCTGTTTCTGAGCTTCCCTCAATCTCCAGGGTGAAGTGTCTAGTACACTCCAACCACCTACACGCAGCAACAACAAGCCCCTCCCTCAGCAACAGGCATTCCAGAACATAATGCTTTCTCACTATGGGGCTTCAAAGTGCAATCCAGCCCTGGATAATGTATTGTTAGAGGCTTAATGCCCTGTTATGGAATATATTTTAGTGTACTTTGGAACAGTAGATTAACCTGATAGCGTTTTAAATGTGGGTTGGAAACCTTATATTTGTTGTTTTATATCTTATTGCTGTGATTTCTGACACACATAGTGACAGTTATGTGAGAGCGTCGTTGTCTGTGAATATATTTCAAAATGTACATTTCAGTAGACTCCCTTATCCAGAGCTACTTACAGGAGCAATTAGGGTTAAGTGCTATGCTCAAAGGCACATCAGGTTTTTCACCTCAGGGATTCAAACCAGCAACCTTTCAGTTACAAACCCAACACTCTTAATTGCTAGGCTACCTGCCGCCCTGAATCAAATCAAACTTTATTTGTCACATGCGCTGAATACAACATGTGTAGACCTTACAGTGAAATGCTTCCTTACAAGCCCTTAACCAACAGTGCAGTTCAAGAAAGAGTTAAGAAAATATTTACCAAATAAACAAGTGTAAAAAATAATAAAAATTAATACAATAAAATAACAATAAAGAGGCTATATACAGGGGGTACCGGTACCGAGTCAATGTGCAGGGGTACAGGTTAGTCGAGGTAATTTGTATAGGTAGGTAGGTGTGAAATGACTATTCGTAAATAATAAAAAGCGAGTAGCAGCAGTGTAAAAAACAAATGGAAGGGGGGCGTCAATGTAAATAGTCCGGTGGTCATTTAATTAATTGTTCAGCAGTCTTATGGCATGGCGGTAGAACACATGCACAAACACACACACGATAACATACGCACTGAACATACACATGGATTTAGTACTGTAGATATGTGGTAGGGTGGGGAGTATGTGTCACGTCCTGACCATAGTTCTTATGTGTTTTGCTTGTTTAGTGTTGGTCAGGACGTGAGCTGGGTGGGAATTCTATGTTGTGTGTCTAGTTTGTCTGTTTCTATGTTCAGCCTAATATGGTTCTCAATCAGTGGCAGCTGTCAATCGTTGTCCCTGATTGAGAATCATATATAGGTGGCTTGTTTTGTGTTGGGTTTTTGTGGGTGGTTGTTTCCGGTCTCTGTGTTTTTTCTGCACCAGATAGGGCTGTTTCGGTTTGCCACATTTTGTTGTTTTGTAGTGTTGTAAGTGTTCACAGTTCGTTATATTAAATATGTTGAGCACTGGCTACGCTGCGTGTTGGTCCGATCCCTGTTTCACCCCCTCTTCTAGTGAAGAGAGGGTTGGCTGCCGTTACAGTATGGGCCTGAGAGCACACAGTGTGTTGTGAAATCTGTGAATGTATTGTAATGTTTTTAAAATTGTATGAACTGCCTTAATTTTACAAATACAAATATTATCCGTGTCGTCGTTCAGCCACGACTCGGTGAAACATAAAAATATTACAATTTTTAATGTCCCGTTGGTAGTATAATCTTGATCGTAGGTCATCCATTTTATTTTCCAATGATTGCACGTTGGCCAAAAGAACGGATTGCAGTGGGGTTTCCACACTCGTCTACAAATTTTCAGAAGGCAGCCCGACCTCTGCACCCTTTTTCTCTGTCTTTTCTTCATGTAAATGAAGAGGATTTGGGCCCGTTCCCGAGAAAGCACCATATCCTTCGTGTCAATTCGCTTCACCTATTTAGGAGTCCTCAATTGAAGTACTAACTGGTATAGAATACAATATGTATGAGGACGGTCGTCATACTCTTCCACACATCAATAGTCACTCCTTCATAGAATATATTACAAAATGCCCCCAGCTATTGAAAATTAAATTGACCTTAGAACTTTCAGTTTGACATGCAAATCATCTATTCTGTCTGTAGATAAAAATCTAAAAATAAATAATGAATTCCTCTTCCATTGGTCATTAGCCATTCATTCAACTTTGCGAGCTATGAATAATGGAAGTTTTGAATTATATTAGAGACATTTTCAGCATTCATGTCATTTCTCCCCTATAGTTTCCTAATAGAGTAATACTTAAATTTTTTCTGTGTCTTGTAGTATGTTATGTTCCCACAGAGAAACAGATTTAAACATCATTATAAAATACTCTATCTAATTCAGACTGCTCCAGGTTTCAAATCAAATCCAATTGTATTGGTCACTTACACATGGTTAGCAGATGTTAATGCTAGTGTAGCAAAATGTTTGTGCTTCTTGTTCCGACAGTGCAGTAATATCTAACAAGTAATCTAACAATTTCACAACAACTCCTAATACACACAAATCTAAAGGGGTGAATGAGAATATGTACATATAAAAATATGGATGAGTGATGGCCGAGCGGCATAGGCAAGGTGCAATAGATGGTATAAAATACAGTATATACATATGATATGAGTAATGTAAGATATGTAAACATTATTAAAGTGGCATTATTTAAAGTGGCATTGTTTAAAGTGACTAGTGATCCATTTTTTAAAGTGGCCAGTGATTGGGTCTCAACGTAGACAGCGGGTCAAATTCCCTCTGAGTTAGTGATTGTTGTTTAGCAGTCTGATGGCCTTGAGATAGAAGCTGTTTTTCAGTCTCTCGGTCCCAGCTATGATGCACCTGTACTGACCTCACCTTCTGGATGGTAGCGGGGTGAACAGGCAGTGGCTCGTTAAAACCAGGGCTATGGTACATTAACTCAGGTCGTGTCGTTCTTTTCTTCTTCTACTATTGAGTCGCCCAAGAGAAAGTATGATAATGCATTTAGTCGTCTCTCTTTTTTTAAAGATCTATTTATCAGCTAAATAAATTGTTGCAGAATGTGTGCCTTCACCTTTACTCTGTTCCAGTCACATTGAGAAGGCTTGACAAGTGCTTTTCAATCCCACCTGGTTGAGACTTGGTAATGCAGACGCTGCCAACAAGAACAACTCAAGACATACTCAGAGAATATACAGATCCTTGAATCAAAGAAGCAGCTGACCATGTGACTCTCTTGGACAAGTTCCCTTTTGCTGTCAAAAAGGCTTGACAGTCCTCAACATATAATTTGTGCCCAAGCAGGTTCAGTAACCGTGGCGAGTGGTGTTTAAATTGCTGGTTATATGTGATGTGTGTTAATGAAGAGTCCTCCTGCTGGCCAATGGCAACTGAGCTCCACCAGGGAATTGGTCTCCATTCAGCATTTATTAAACCTGCCTGGGTCAACTATGTCTGTCTGATAGTGAGTGAGAAGAGTTATCTGCAGGAGGGGAGGACGTGAGGAGGATTAATAAAGGTAGGTCCTTCTGATAACCCATAACAGAACTCAGGGGACATATCAGTGGGGGTGACTGACAGGTCCAATCAATCAATCAAGCACAATTTACATCAGCAATTGTCACAAAGTGCTTTACAGATACTCAGCCTAAAACCCCAAAAGAGAAAGCAATGTAGAGGCAAAAGCACAGTGGGAAGAACTCCCTAGAAAGACAGGAACCAGGAAGAAACCTACAGAGGAACCAAGCTCTGAGGGGAGGCCAGTCCTCTTCTGGCTGCCGGGTTGAAAAGGTATCTGCAGTCATCTATCCATTCTATTCCTTCTGGTTATTTAACAGGCTTTCTAAAGCACACGTACCATGATTCCACTATTCAAGCGTACCTTTCCGCCCCACGGAGCCAAAAGCTTTATCTTTTGTATTGTGTTAAGAAGGGAATTTAGCTTTTCTATGAATGAAAAGCCATTTTGTCAGAGAATTTGACAATGAATGTCAAGGCACAATGTCTGTCCATTGTTTATGGCCATTTATGGCTACAACGATAGAGCTTCTACACGCAACACACATACAGTTACCTATCACAACTCTCAACTGTTAGGTGGTGCCATTAATTGTAATGCAAAATAATCCCGTGCCCATCATGGTATGAGGCTATGCCTTCAGTGGAGTGAGAGCAATGCTATGGAACCAAAAACTAGTAATTGCCCACAAGGGGGAAGCTTTCCCTGCCCTTGAATTGAAGTCTATAGACCCAGTCATAGACCCAGTCACAGATTAATACTGTTCATTTCCCATAGAGACAGATCTCTGTGCAATTCCTGTTGCACATTTCAGACCATGATGTTTTTAGCCTGCAAAGCCCCAGAATGTAAAATCTTTCAAAAACATGATCCCATATGAATGAAGCGATGCTGATTTCAAGGTTTGATACAGTTTGCATGAAGCGTTCTCACTGCTGTGCCTGCTGTTCAGTTGACTGAAAGGCAGGCAAAAATAAAGCCATTGAGTTGCATTCAACATGTTGAGTGTCCATTTAGTGGCCAAAGCGACTTACAGTCAGTCATGCGTGCATACATATTCAAAGGCCACTAAATGGACATTCAAAACATGTCAAATGTGACTCAATGGCTTCATTTTTGTCTGCCTTTCAGTCAACGGACTGTAACAATGCGTATATATCATTCCACTCAGTTGATATATATATATATATATACACTGTATATATTAATTAAAACCTCCAATCTGGAAGGTTCTCCGTCTGTATGACCTTTTATTATGTCTCTGTCGACATTATTTGATGAACCTTTCTCAACTGTCTTTCCATTGCTCTGGTTCTACAGTTGTAATTAACCTATATTAATCTTACGTATCTTGATACAGAACTGAACACTTTATTTAGCATGCTGTCCTAAATAATCCACTGTAATTACTGAGGTAACCTTTATGGTCTGTGCTGTTTGTTCAAGCATCCTCGACTGTAATGAGATTCCTCCTACTCGTATTAGTGGCCCAGTGGATTTGTTTTTAGAAACCAACACTCAGAAGGCTAGTGCTCATAATTGTTCACTACACTCCCTATACTGTCTGTGATTTAAAGGGAAAATCCACTCAAAAACAATATTTTGGAATTCTTTTCATTCGTTCACTGTTGTTACAGTCCTAAAAAATTGTGCATTGTCAGCAGTCTAGTTTTCAAGCTATTGGACTTTTAGAAGCAAAGTGTCACCGGCCACATCATCATTGTCACGCCCTGGCCTTAGTTATCTTTGTTTTCTTTATTATTTTAATTAGGTCAGGGTGTGACATGGGGGATGTATGTGTTTTGTATTCTCTAGGGGTTATGTATGTTTATGGGGCAGTGTCTAGTCTAGGTGTTTGTTTGTCTATGGCTGCCTAGATTGGTTCTCAATTAGAGGCAGCTGTTGATCGTTGTCTCTGATTGGGAACCATATTTAGGCAGTCATATTCATTGGGTATTTCGTGGGTTACTGTCTATGTCTATGTGTAGTGTTTGTGTCAGCACTATTTGTTTATAGCGTCACGTTCGTTCGTTTGTTGTTTTGTAGTTTGTTTAAGTGTTCTTCATTACGTCGCTTAAATAAATAGAAAATGTATTCACTTCACGCTGCGCCTTGGTCCTCCTCTCTTCCACCATCTAACGATCGTGACAATCATACTGTATGTGTTTAAATATTTGTTATGTTGTCACTCATTTGATAAACATACTTATCCACAAAGCACCAGATTGGACAGCCCTAAATGACAACATAATCGTGAAGATTAGAGATTGGAGGAAAATATTCTAATACGTCAATCACGCCTGCACCCTCTGCTCTTAACTCCAAAATATTTATTTGATGGATTAGTGATGTTACCCACTTAAATTACACACTAAACAGAATTTGTTATTTTTCTTAACTTGCATAATTCATTAATTACACACAGGATGCTTTGCCTTTGGCTATTGCTATTTGTGAATGGTGCATGGGGAAGCACAAGCTCCAAACATCCATCCACCCTCAAAACCATTAATCCTCCTCCAAACCATCCGTCCTCCTCCAAATCATCCATCCATCCTCCAAATCATCCATCCATCCATCCTCCAAACCATCCATCCATCCTCCAAACCATCCATCCATCCTCCAAACCATTAATCCTCCTCCAAACCATCCGTCCTCCTCCAAATCATCCATCCTCCTCCAAATCATCCACCCATCCTCCAAACCATCCATCCATCCTCCAAACCATCCATCCATCCTCCAAACCATTAATCCTCCTCCAAATCATCCATCCTCCTCCAAATCATCCATCCTCCTCCAAATCATCCACCCATCCTCCAAATCATCCATCCTCCAAACCATCCATCCATCCTCCAAACCATTAATCCTCCTCCAAATCATCCATCCTCCTCCAAATCATCCATCCTCCTCCAAATCATCCACCCATCCTCCAAATCATCCATCCTCCAAACCATCCATCCATCCTCCAAACCATCCATCCATCCTCCAAACCATTAATCCATTCTCCAAACCATCCATCCATCCTCCAAACCATTAATCCTCCTCCAAATCATCCATCCTCCAAATATCTATCCTCCTTCAAACTGTCAATCCATCCTCCAAACCATCCATCCTCCTCCAAAACATCCATCCATCCTCCAAACCACCCATCTTCCTCCAAAACATCCATCCATCCTCCACATCATTAATCCTCCTCCAAACCATTAATCCTCCTCCAAACCACCCATCCTCCACACCATTAATCCTCCTCCACACCATTAATCCTCCTCCAAACCATTAATCCTCCTCCAAACCATTAATCCTCCTCCAAACCATCCATCCATCCTCCAAACCATCTATCTATCCTCCAAACCATCCATCCATTCTCCATCCATTCTCCTCCAAACCATCCATCCTCCAAACCATCCATCCTCCTTCAAACCATCCATCCTCCTCTAAAAAATGAATCCTCGTCCAAATCATGTTCTCTCTCAGCCAGTTCTGTCCTGCTACTTCTTATCACCTAACGTACAATACGTACAATACGTACAATATTTAATTATCTGTACTGTGATCAAGGACCACTTTGGGAACTACTATTTTAATAAATTATTAGTGCTCTGGGAATAAAATGTACACTAAGTGTACAAAACATTAAGAACGACCTAATATTGAATTGCACTCCCCCACCTCCCCACCCATTTTGCCCTCAGAACAGCTTCAATTTGTCAGGGCATGGACTCTACAAGGTGTCGAAAGCGTTGCACAGGGATGCTGGTCCATGTTGACTCCAATGTTTCCAACAGTTGCGTTAATTGACTGGATGTCCTTTGAGTGGTGGATTGTTCTTGATTCACACGGGAAACTGTTGAGCATGAAAAACCCAGCAGCGTTGCAGTTCTTGACACAAACCGGTGTGCCTGGCACCTACTACAATACCCCGTTCCAAAAAATCTCACTCAGCTGATATCTTTAACATTTTAAATCTGAACAGTGCCTTTCAGTAGTTTCATTCTCTCAATAATATGACAGCAGTGTCTTTCAGGAATAAAGTTTGAAACTCATTGCACTGTTATGGAGTCCTAAAGAATCCACAGAGTTGTTTTTACATGTGTACTGTACCCTCCTTTCCCCAGATTTCTACAGCTCTCCCGGGACTAGAAACGCTTGGGGTTTGTGTGCGAGAAGTACAGCCGCGCTTTTTCCATGACTCTAGTGGACCACAAGCTCCAGGTTCAGTTCCCTGTAGCTCATATAGAATACTGGAGAGAGCGAGAGAGAGAGAGAGAGAGAGAGAGAGAGAGAGAGAGAGAGAGAATCTAAGGAGAGACATCTGTGGTTACCGTAAAATGTTTACTATTGTCATCTGATATGTTTCAGAGCCTAAAATCAAAAGATGATCCCATTGAAATGCAACTGAATCTTTCATCTCGGATTCCTCCTCAGCAAATCAAAGGTCTTTTATTGTGGAGGTTTGATGTGTGTTAAATCAATGTAAAACCTTGAGGCGCGGGGGTACCTAGCTATCGTCTGCATGAGTTACAGTCTGCAGAGAGTATCCCAGCCGTTTCCATGGTCACCACTGGAACCGGATCACGCCTATATGAAATAAATGTATTTTTCTCTGAAAAAGCACAGAAATTTATTGGGCTGTGTGTCAGACTACAGCAGGCTACATAACTCATTCTGCGCTGGGTGACTCTGTGCTGGCTCACTAGGACCATATTTTCTACTCTCACATTAAGCCTGAAGCCTTTCCTGACCATTCTGGACTGTCAATCATGGGGGTCAACTTTCTCTTCTACAGGGTTGATTGATAGGCTATTTTGTTCTTCACACTGAAAGATATCAATCGGTAGAATCATCACAAATTATTCTCCTCATCTCTCCCTTCTTATGATAATACATTTTACTGTACTGTCAGCCCATACATTGTTGGACTGTGCTTTTATTGATGATAGCAGAATGAAACACTTAACTTTCTATTGAAAATATCTTAGGGATGACATGCTGTGTGTCTGGAATGCAAATCCCCTCAGGACAGTGTCATGCCAACGTTGTCTGACTGTATAAACTGGACTATGATTTAATCAAAGTGATTTGGAAGTAAAGCCTCTGAAACTGACATAGACTAGCACAATCTGTTGGCATAACTTTTATAGATAACTTCGACACATTTTGGAAACAGAAGATGCTCTACAGGAATGACGGAGTCCATCTAAATCATCTGGTGCCTGGACCCTGTCCTGGCATTTTAAAGCCGTGTCGAGACAATGACCTATCAGTGACCCAAGCCCTGCTCAGATAATCCCGAACATTGTGACGCAGAGTTGTCGTAGTGCTGCTGCAAATGCACATTGTCCCAGAGGTGTTGGCAGTCATTCTGTAAGTAACCTATTTTTTGTTCCTCTAAATGCATCTGTCAATCCTACAGCTATTGTCAGCAGTAATCATGTGCTGATGAACCTGAGTTATACTGTTAGCACTGAGACATTTTGTCCTAGTAGGAAGCCCACTGTGAGCAGTGCACCCTGCACTATCAGCTCAAACATAAATATCACTGTCATGTCTACCTCTGATAAGCCTCCCAGTAAAGCAATAAAAACGATCAAGAATCCCAGAAAGTACCAAAAATAGCCTACCCTATACTACATATGTGGCCCAAGAAACAAGGTTAATGAAATCGATAACTTGCTAGTAACAAATGACAATCATATTCTATCTCTGGAACTCATTTAGATAATTAATTTGATACAGTTGTAGCAATACATGGTTATAATATCTACAAAAGAGACAGGAATGTCAATGGGGGAGGTATTGTTGTTTATATTCCTGTAAAGCTTAGAGGATCTCATGTTAAATAGTGTTGAAGTAATATGGCTACAGGTTCATCTGCCTCACCTAAAGCCCATTCTGGTGGGAAGCTGCTATAGACCACCTAGTGCTAACAGTAAGTATCTGGATAATATGTGTGAAATGCTTGATAATGTATATGATCTCAACAGAAAGGTATATTTCCTTGGGGACCTAAATATTGTCTGGCTTAATAGCTGTCCACCCAAGAAAACACTTCAAACTGTAACCAGTGCCTGCAACCTGGTTCAGGTCATCAGTCAACATACCAGGGTATTTACAAATGGAACAGGAACTAAATCATCCACTTGCATTGACCACATCTTTACTAATGCTGCTTTTACACCTGCATTGCTTCCTGTTTGGGGTTTCAGGCTGGGGTTCTGTACAGCACTTTGTGACATCAGCTGATGTAAGAAGGGCTTTGATTGATTGACCTGCTCTAAAGCAGTATCCAAATCCATCAAATGTGTGATAATAATATCATAGACATATCTAGAAAAACCAAAGTTCCAAAGGCTGGGCGTAATGTAGTGTATAAGAGGTCATACAAGAGGTTTTGTAGTGATTCCTGTGTTCAAGATGTAAATAATATTTGCTGGTATGTGGTGTGTAATGAGGATCAACCAGACGCTGCACTTGACACATTAATGAAATTGCTTATTCCAGTTATGAATAAGCATGCACCATTAAGAAAATGACTGTAAAAACAGTTAAATCCCCGTGGATTGATAAGGAATTGAAGAATTTTATGCTTGAGAGGAATGGCAAATAAGTCTGGCTGCACAACCGATTGGCAAATGAATAAATGGAGAAATCATGTGACTAAACTTAACAAAAAGAAGAAACTGTACTATGAAACAAAGATAAATTATATAAAGTATCAGGTATGAAGGTAAGACTCAGATGCAGACCACGTCGAATAAACAATAGTTTAATATTCAAACAGGGGCAGGCAATAGACAGGTCAAGGCAGGCAGGGGTTAGTAAACCAGAGGTGGGGCAACAGTACCGTGTGGCAAGCAGGCCCAGGGTCAGGGATAGGCAGAGGTCTGTAATTCAGAAGGGGGCAAAGGTACAGGTCGGCAGGCAGGCTCAGGCAGAGTGGTCAGGCAGGTGGGCTCGGAGTCAGGACAGGCAAGGGTCAAAACCAGGAGGGCGAGTTAAGAGAGACTGGGAAAAAGCAGGATCTGAGACACAAAACGCTGGTTGACTTGAACAAACAAGACAAAATAGCAACAGACAAACAGAGAACACAGGTATAAATACACAGGGGATAATGGGGATGATGGGCAACACCTGGAGGGGGGTGGAGACAATCACAAGACAGGTGAAATAGATCAGGGTGTGACAATAAAGAATGATAGTAGAAAGCTTTGGAGCACCTTGAAATACATTTTGGACAAAAAGGCGAACTCGGCTCCATCATTCATTGAATCAGATGGCTCGTTCATCACAAAGCACACAAAACTACTTTATATATTTTTTATTGGGCAAGATTAGCAAACTTAGGCATGATTGACAACAACAAATTCTGAACATACTGTACACATCCATAACTGACCAAATTATGAAAGGCAAGCACTGTGATTTTGAATTCCGTAAAGTGAGTGCGGAACAATGACAAGGCAGCTGGGTCTGACAACTTGGATTGAAAATTACTGAGGATGATAGTGGACTATATTACTAATCCTATTTGTCATCTCTTCAATCTAAGCCTACAGGAAAGTGAATCTCCCTCAGGCCTGGAGGGAAGCAAAAGTCCTTCCGTTACTCAAGAATAACAATGCCCCCTTTACTGTCTCAAACAGCTGACCAATCAGCATGTTACCAACCTTTAGTAAACTTTTGGGAAAAGTTGTATTTGACCAGATACAATGCTATTTCACAGTAAACAAATAAACAACTAACATTCAGCATGCTTAAAGGGAAGGGCATTCAACATATATACGGACGGCACTTACAATGATGACTGATAATTGTCTGAGAGAAATTGATAATTAGAAGATTGTGGGAGGTGTTTTGTTAGACTTCAGTGCAGCTTTCGACATTATCGATCCTAATCTGCTGCTGGAAAAACGTATGTGTTATGGCTTTACACCCCCTGCTATATTGTGTTATGGCTTTACACCCGCTGCTATATTGTGGATTGAGAGTTTCCTGTCTAACATAACACAGAGGGTGTTCTTTAATGGAAGCCTCTCTTACATAATCCAGGTTGGTCTTCCCCACGGCAGTTGCTTTGGCCCCTTACTTTTTAAAATCTTTACTAATGTCACTGGCATTGACTAAAGCCTGTGTATGTATGCTGAAGACTCAACACTATACACGTCAGCTGCCATAGCAAGTGAAAGCACTGCAACACTTAAACCCTAAACTGAATCTAGTAATGAATAATGTGGAAGTTGGGTAAAATAAGGAGACTAAACTGCTTGGTGTAACCCTGGATTGTAAACTGTCATGGTCAATAAATATTAATGCAACAGTAGCTAAAATGGGGAGAGATCTGTCCATAATAAAACGCTGCTCTGCTTTCTTGACATTGCTATTAACAAAACAAGTCCTACAGGCCCCAGTTTTATAACACCTGGACTACTGCCCAGTCATGTGGTCAAGTGCCACAAAGAAGGACATAGGCAGATTACAATTGGCCCAGAACAGAGCAGCACGGCTGGCTCTTAGATGCACACGGAGAGCCAGTGTTGATAATATGCATATCAGTCTCTCCTGGCTCAGGGTGGAGGAGAGATTGACTGCATCACTGCTTGTCTTCGGAAGTGGTATTGACATGTTGAAATTACGAGCTGTTAAGCGACTAGAGCACAGCTCAGACACCCATACGTACCCCACAAGACATTCCACCAGAGGTCTCTTCACATTCCCCAAGTCCAGAACAGACTCTGGAAAACACTCATTACTACATAGAGTAATGACTACATGGAACTCTATTCCACATCATGTAACTCAGTCAAGAAGTAAAATCTTATTTAAAAACAGACATTATGGAACAGCGCAGACTTTGAAGAGAGACACACACACACACACACAGGCACTCGCACAGCATTCTCAAACACATGCGAACACACACACACACACATTTTAATATTGTTATTTTTCTGTTTTATTGATTTTGTATTGTAGATATGTTATGGTAGAGTAGTGTGTACTAATGTGTTATGTTGTATTGTATGAAACTGTGATTGGATCCCAGGAAGAGTACCTGCTGCTAATGAGGATCCGGGAATGAAATACAAATAGAGAGCCTAGCTCTGCTCATGATAGGAGAAAAGTTGTTTCTTTGTTAAAAATGTGGTCATTATGCAGGCATCGTTATTCTGCCCTCGCTAAAGAGTCCACTTCTTAGGCTAAGCAGATAGATAAACTAGGTACAGCTACTGTAGTGTTGAAGCATGATTTATTTCCACTGCTTCGTAAGTACAGTAATAGTGACTGAAATGAGTAAAACTGAAATATAAAAAGAAAAGAACAATGACTGTGAATTATTGTATGCTAGCTGAACACTAGGCTTAATTCTCAATACTAACACAGCATGCATTTGTATACATATTCATAAACACAGATATATGCAGCATTATACATTAAATCGGATGTAAATAATTCCACAAAACATGACAAGATTAAATGCTATCAGATATCCATGTGGCTATCAAGATGATCCATACATCTCATTAAAACATTAATCCGTACAAAAAAATCATCATGAACTGAATGCCAAATATGCTATGATGAATTTTTCCTTACAGACAATCCTTCTACAAAATGATAGCAAGAAGGATGGAGTTTGATCACTTCTGCAGCTCCACAGTGTGACTTTCACCATTTTGGATTTCTTCATCTACATATTAAATGAACAACACACATCAACACAGGAGAGTGGCCAATGGAATTCCTCAATATCTTGATGGAACTCAAACGCAACTACAGGGGCCAGAACTATAGTCCTTAAAGACACTATGGGCATTCTGTGTCATGGGTTATGTTAAGACTGCATATATATATATTTTTTTGCAGACACTCTTATCCAGAGTCACTTAGGGTTAAGTGCCTTGCTCAACAGCACATCAACAGATTGTCCACTTGGGGATTTGAACCAGCCCTCATTCAGTTGCTGGTTCTATGTTCATAACCACTAGGCTACCTGCCACCACATCAAATTCCCCGATAAAATTTCCGTGCATATTTTTTATTAAGCACCAGACTGAAACTGTATAGTCCAGAAACTAGGTCAGGAAATGCCTTCAAAAAAGCAGCCTGGTACACTACAGATCATGTTTCCATGTAAAGTCGTGGCCAAAAGTTTTGAGAATGACACAAATATACATTTTCACAACGTTTGCTGCTTCAGTGTCTTTAGATATTTTTGTCAGATGTTACTATGGAATACTGAAGTATAATTACAAGCATTTCATAAGTGTCAAAGGCTTTTACTGACAATTACATGAAGTTGATGCAAAGAGTCAATATTTGCAGTGTTGACCCTTCTTTTTCAAGACCTCTGCAATCCGCCCTGGCATGCTGTAATTCACTTCTGGGCCACATCCTGACTGATGGCAGCCCATTCTTGCATAATCAATGCTTGGAGTTTGTCAGAATTTGAGGGTTTTTGTTTCTCCACCTGCCTATTGAGGATTGACCACAAGTTCTCAATGGGATTAAGGTCTGGGGAGTTTCCTGGCTATGGACCCAAAATATCGATGTTTTGTTCCCCGAGCCACTTAGTTATCACTTTTGCCTTATGGCAAGGTGTTCCATCATGCTGGAAAAGGCATTGTTCGTCACCAAACTGTTCCTGGATAGTTGGGAGAAGTTCCTCTCGGAGGGTGTGTTGGTACCATTTAAAATTCATGGCTGTGTCGTTAGGCTAAATTGTGAGTGAGCCCACTCCCTTGGCTGAGAAGCAACCCCACACATGAATGGTCTCAGGATGCTTTACTGTTGGCATGACACAGGACTGATGGTAGCGCTCACCTTGTCTTCTCAGGATATGCTTTTTTCCGGATGCCCCAAACAATCGGAAAGGGGATTCATCAGAGAAAATGACTTTACCCCAGTCCTCAGCAGTCCAATTCCTGTACCTTTTGCAGAATATCAGTCTGCCTCTGATGTTTTTCCTGGAGAGAAGTGGCTTCTTTGCTGACCTTCTTGACACTGAAGCCTTCTTCACAACAATTGAACCGCTTTCCTTGAAGATCTTGATGATCCGATAAATGGTTGATTTAGGTGCAAACTTACTGGCAGCAATATCCTTGCCTGTGAAGCCCTTTTTGTGCAAAGCAATGATGGCGGCATGTGTTTCCTTGCAGGTAACCATGATTGACAGAGGAAGAACAATGATTCCAAGCACCACCCTCCTTTTGAAGCTTCTAGTCTGTTAATTGAACTCAATCAGCATGACAGAGTGATCTCCAGCCTTGTCCTCGTCAACACTCACACCTGTGTTAATGAGAGAATCACTGACATGATGTCAGCTGGTCCTTTTGTGGCAGGGCTGAAATGCAGTGGAAATGTTTTTTGGGATTCAGTTAATTTGCATGGCAAAGAGGGACTTGTCAAATTAATTGCAATTCATCTGATCACTCTTCATAACATTCTGGAGTATATGCAAATTGCCATCATACAAACAGCCAGCAGACTTTGTGAAAATTACAATTTGTGTCATTCTCAAAACTTTTGGCCACAACTGTACACTGTACAGTTCATTTTAGGTGAGAGTCTGTTCGCTTTGGTGGCCTTTAAAAACTGGTTCATTGCCAGAATAACAAGGAATGTTATATGAACATTAACTGTATTTATGCGTGGCCTGAAAGATCTCAGCTTGCAGAGAAAGGGGAGAGAGAGACAGAGAGAGAGAGACAGAGAGAGAGAGACAGAGAGAGAGAGAGAGAGAGAGAGAGAGAGAGAGAGAGAGAGAGAGAGAGAGAGAGAGAGAGAGAGAGAGAGAGAGAGAGAGAGAGAGAGAGAGGAGGGGAAGGGAGAGACTTGAGATTAACAGTGGTGCAAGCTCTTTGTATAGTTAATGTTTTCAGACGTGGGAGACAGAGAAGAGATTTATGGATTTGGTGAAGTTCTCTGGGGGAATGAAGAAACAGAGGTAAATGTCTCAGCATTATACAGAGGGAAGGGGAGCTCCACAACAAGAGCCTGGTCATGTGACTGTGAAAGTAGCCAGAAGAATCAGTCTCAGCCCTAGGGGGCCTGATTCAATACAATGTTCATTTCAGTCAGAGAAAATTATATTTTATATTTGGAATTTATGCATGAACATAATTCACACTGCCAGCAGTCTACTTGACCATGGGACGTGCTCAGGCATTTCTCATTCCACTGGAGCACAATGGTCCACTTGGGTAGACAAAACCGAGTCGACGGCAAAACCCAACAAGTAATTCGTAGTTTTTAATTGAAATTGTACTGAACATCTTGCATTTTTTCATACCTGAGCTGTAAATATACCCCACCCCCCACGTCATCTAAAGTCTGAGTACACCAACATTTGTTCTTCAAATCTTCTACTCACATATGTGTATACTTACTGCTTTTATAGAACATGCATGAAAGGAGACCCTTGCTGTGTACTGTATGCACAGTTGAAGTTGGAAGTTTACATACACTTAGGTTGGAGTCATTAAAACTCATTTTTCAACCACTCTACAAATTTCTTGTTAACAAACTATAGTTTTGGCAAGTTGGTTAGGACATCTACTTTGTGCATGACACAAGTCATTTTCCTAACAATTTTTTACAGACAGATTATAATTCACTGTATCACAATTCCAGTGGGTCAGAAGTTTACATACACTAAGTTGACTGTGCCTTTAAACAGCTTGGAAAATTCCAGAAAAATGTCATGGCTTTAGAAGCTTCGGATAGGCTAATTGACATAATCTGAGTCAATTGGAGGTGTGGATGTATTTCAAGGCCAACCTTCAAACTCAGTGCGTCTTTGCTTGACATCATGGGAAAATCAAAAGAAATCAGGCAAGACCTCAGAAAATAAATTGTAGACTTCCACAAGTCTGGTTCATCCTTGAGAGCAATTTCCAAACACCTGAAGGTACCACGTTCATCTGTACAAACAATAGTACGCAAGTATAAACACCATGGGACCACGCAGCCATCATACCTGTCACACCCTGGCCTTAGTATTCTTTGTTTTCTTTATGTTTTTTAGTTAGGTCAGGGTGTGACATGTGGAAGGTATGTGTTTTTGTATTGTCTAGGGGTTTTGTATGGTAAAGGGGTCAGTGTCTTGTCTAGGTGTTTGTATGTCTATGGCTGCCTAGATTGGTTCTCAATTAGAGGCAGCTGTGGTTCATTGTCTCTGATTGAGAGCCATATTTAAGGCACTCATAGGCATTGGGGTTTTGTGGGTAATTGTCTATGTTGAACGTTTGTTGCTTGTCATTGCACTTACGTCATTTAGCTTCACGGTTGTTTTGTTTAGTTTGTATTTAGTGTTCGTTTTGTGTTTTTTCCTTTCTCTAAATAAAAGAGAATGTATTTTGCACACGCTGCGCCTTGGTCCTCTCTCTCACCCATAGACGATCGTGACAATACCGCTCAGGAAGGAGACGCATTCTGTTGCCTAGAGATGAACGTACTTTGGTGCGAAAAGTGGAAATCAATCCCAGAACAACAGCAAAGGACCTTGTGAAGATATTGGAGGAAATGGGTACAAAAGTATCTATATCCACAGTAAAATGAGTCCTATATCAACATAACCTAAAGGCCGCTCAGCAAGGAAGAATCCACTGCTCCAAAACCGCCATAATAAAGCCAGACTACGGTTTGCAACTGCACATGGGGACAAAGATCGTACTTTTTGGAGAAATGTCCTCTGGTCTGATGAAACAAAAATAGAACTGACTGGCCATAATGACCATCGTTATGTTTGGAGGGAAAAGGGGGAGGCTTGCAAGCTGAAGAACACCATCCCAACCATGAAGCACGGGGGTGGCAGCATCATGTTGTGGGGATGCTTTGCTGCAGGAGGGACTGGTGCACTTCACAAAATAGATGGCATCATGAGGTAGGAAAAAAGTGTGTGTGAGCAAGGAGGCCTACAATCCTGACTCAGTTACACCAGCTCTGTCTGGAGGAATGGGCCAACATTCACCCAACTTATTGTGGGAAGCTTGTGGAAGTACCTGAAACATTTGACCCAAGTTAAACCATTTAAAGGCAATGCTACCAAATACTAATTGAGTGTATGTAAACTTCTGACCCACTGGGAATGTGATGAAAGAAATAAAAGCTGAAATAAATCATTTTCTCTACTATTATTCTGACATTTCACATTCTTAAAATATAGTGGTGATCCTAGCTGACCTAAGATTAGCCAGCAGCATACCACCCTGCATACCACTGCTGGCTTGCTTCTGAAGCTAAGCAGGGTTGGTTCTAGTCAGTCCCTGGATGGGAGATCAGATGCTGCTGGAAGTGGTGTTGGAGGGCCAGTAGGAGGCACTCTTTCCTCTGGTCTAAGAAATATCCCAATGCCCCAGGGCAGTGATTGGGGACACTGCCCTGTGTAGGGTGCCGTCTTTCGGATGGGACGTTAAACGGGTGTCCTGACTCTCTGAGGTCATTAAATATCCCATGGCACTTATCGTAAGAGTAGGGGTGTTAACCCCGGTGTCCTGGCTAAATTCCCAATCTGGCCCTCAAACCATCATGGTCACCTAATAATCCCCAGTTTACAATTGGCTCATTCATCCCCCTCCTCTCCCCTGTAACTATTCCCCAGGTCGTTGCTGCAAATGAGAATGTGTTCTCAGAGTCAACTTACCTGGTAAAATAACGATAAAATAAAATAAATAAAAAGACATGTACTTTTTACTAGGTTTAAATATCAGGAATTGTGAAAAACTAAGTTTAAGTATATGTAAACTTCTGACTTCAACTGTATCTGTACTATATGTACGAGTACTTCAGAGGTTCCCAAACTAGGGGTCGCAATCCCAGATGGGGTAGCCTGATATGAAAATGCGATCGTGGGATAATTTAAAAAATCCAGAAAAAAAAAAATATACAACTAAAAAAATATATAATATTGTCTTTGTATCTCAAACTCATTGTAATGTGGTTAACCTTAAAAATCTAAATGAAAATTATTAATATCTAAAATATACAGTTCTACCAGAGAGTCCCCTTAGATCATGGGAAAAGGCCTCACTTGACCTTTGAACTTGCATAATTTCCATGGTGAGTGGCTAGGCCCGCTATGCTGCGAAACAACACACTACTGCAGAGACGATGATATTACCGGCAGCAATTGATTTGGATAAAACAATGTGTGGGGAGGCAGAGAAGCTTACATCAATACCTTTGTCAGATAACACTGTTAAACAAAGAATTGTTGCTAGTGTAACGGATGTGAAATGGCTAGCTAGTTAGCGGGTACGCGCTAGTAGCATTTCAATCAGTTACGTCACTTGCTCGGAAACCTAGAAGTAGGGTTGCACCTTGCTCTGCAAGGGCCGCGGCTTTTGTGGAGCGATGGGTAACGATGCTTCGTGGGTGACCGTTGTTGTGTGCTGAGGTTCCCTGGTTCGCGCCCGTGTCGGGGCGAGGGGACGACGTAAAGTTATACTGTTACACTAGCAATCAAGAGGAAACTGACTGAACGACTCAAACTCCCCAGCTTATGTGCTCCAAATGGACGTTAGCTGTGAGGTCCGACATGCCCATGCATTGACTTTTGTTCGATATACATGTCAGGGGAGCTATTCACGAGAACATATTGTTCTGTCTCACAATACCTGAGCATGAAACGGCACAGATTCCATGTGATCGAACGGTGGGCTTTTGCACAGATGAGTCTCCATCTACCGTGGGACGGTGAGCAGGCCTCTGCACTCTAGTTATGAATGTGTCTCCCGAGCTCAGACTGGGAAAAATATTTTTGCAACGGTCATCCAACTCGCAATTCCAACTCAGGAACTCAGGCCTCTTTCTAGAGCTCTGACTTTCTGACCTGAAGATCACTGACATGATTTTACCTCATATTTTTCATAGTTCCCAGTTTGGAAAGCACCATAAAACTAATGGTACCCTTCACTAGCTCATATCTGTGTGAATCTGGATTCTGTGCTCTCATCTGCATTAAAACCAAATATCAATCCAGGTTGGATGTGACAGCAGAGATGAGGTGCGCGGAGATCCACTCCTAACCTGGGTCAGTGTGGAGAGATGTGGTGCCGGGAGGTGGTTCAGTATCTCCAGAGGCCTCTGCAGCAGCCCTCCACTCTGACTGCATGGCTGTTGGAAGTAGACACAGCTGGACATTAGCTCTGTAGTGGTGGGGGAGCTGGTGGGGATAGGCTCCACAGCTGGGTGTGTAAATGTGCTCATCTGAGAATCAGCTAGGGACTGATGGGCATGTGTTTGACATGATGAGACATTCCACTTCCTGCTGGTTGCTAGCTACTTGTTTTGTGCCTTTTGGTAGATTGGTTTCGTTGAGGTTGAAAATAAAGGCTTTTTTTCTATGTACCTTGAGACACCTTGAGTGTGATGGTCCAACACCAACCCCTTCCCTAAGGTAGATCCTTTGCTCCCTTTGATGAATGTGTTTTTATATGTCACTGTATTACTCAAACAAAATGTTTTTTTGTGATTCACGTGGTGCATGAGTAATACATTTTTATTTTAATGTTTGGCTTCCTGCCTGGTGGCCCGTGAAGTTACATTCACAGATAGAGGACTCAGCGTGGTTCCTCTCTAGGTTTCTTCCTAGGTTCTGGCCTTTATAGGATAGGTTCTATCGTGGGCATCTCGCTATTCTTTGCCAGTTTGATAGAGGGAAGAATAGGAGGAGCAAGTATATTGTGTTTTTCATGAGGGGAGTGAGCAAAATATTTTAGCAGAGTATTTTTTGTCTCTTTAGAATGCTGAGGACAGTTCAACCACAACATCAAACATATCCCCAAGACAGATAACTGTGAGACAACAGTCCAGGATTAGCCAATACTCTCTGGGGTGTTGCTCCCAATAGAAACTGTCAGAGCTGCAGTGCCCAATAGAAACGGTCAGCTTTCAGAAACCAAACCATCTTACATGGCAGTCTGGACGTATAGACAGCTTCCAGAAACCAAACCAATCACGCACGCACGCACACACGCACACACGCACACACGCGCACACACACACACACACTTACGGACTTCAATCTCAATACTCATTACACGGCTCATTATCAATTTAATAGTCCAATAATATGCAAGGCTATTCTGTATTAAAAGTCAGGCTGGGTCAAAGTTAACTTTTCTGCTTCTGAAAGGTCACATGACCCTCTGAAATTAAATCACAGATCAGAGGGAATTATATAATTTATGCAAAAATTATTTAAATGGAGAATTATTTCACAACTCGCAGAATAATTTGATGCAAAGCCCTCATCTCCATAACGTAGCCAGTGCTATGTTTCAGCCATAGACAGAGGGATACAACATGCCAGCTACAGTTGCATTTAACAAATACTGAGCATCAGTAGCTAGCTATGTTACCATTAACTTGCCAGTGATTTTTAGTTGACATTTAGAAAGTTTGTTTAGAAAAATAGATGCAACATTACAATGCGTTTCAATTTAACTATCTTGTGCCGATTTAAAAACAGCTGCACTTAATAAAAACAAAAAAAGGCAAATTGCGCATTAATAAATTGGTGACAGCCTGTACGCCCTCCCACCGATCTGTTTCATGTCTCAGGTATCCCGCAAAATCCAGCATGGATAGAATGGAATAAATGTAGATCTGAAATAATCGGATTGTAAAACTTGCATCCAGCAAACCAGAAAAGTAATTCAGGCATTGTTGAAAGTCAGGACAATCCTTGTCCTGCAAAGAAACATAATTTTTATATTTGATTTTTTTTATTTTGCAAGCAATAGGCGTTTAGAATTAAAATAGTGACATCATTGGATCTGATTAAAACTTTGTATGGCTAGGGGGCAGTATTGAGTAGCTTGGATGAATAAGGTGCACAGAGTAAACTGCCTGCTCCTCAGGCCCAGAAGCTAAGATATGCATATTATTAGTAGATTTGGATAGAAAACACTCTGAAGTTTCTAAAACTGTTTGAATGATGTCTGTGAGTATAACAGAACTCATATGGCAGGCAAAACCTGAGAAAAAATCCAACCAGGAAGTGGGAAATCTGAGGTTTGTAGGTTTTCAAGTCTTTGCCTATCCAGTCTTTGCCTATACAGTGTAAAATTTTGTCCGATTGCAATTCCTAAGGCTTCCACTAGATGTCACGGTCTTTAGAACCTTGTTTCAGGCTTCTACTATGAAGGGGGAGCGAATAAAAGCCGTTTGACTAAGGGGCCTGGCAGAATGCCATGAGCTAATGTAACAGTATAACTTTAGACCATCCCCTCGCCCCGACACGAGCGCGAACCAGGGACCCTCTGCACACATCACCAACTGACACCCACGAAGCGTCGTTACCCATCGCTCCACAAAAGCCGTGGCCCTTGCAGAGCAAGGGGAAACCCTACTTCAAGTCTCAGAGCAAGTGACGTAACCGATTGAAACGCTTTTAGCGCGTTCCCGCTAACTAGCTAGCCATTTCACATCCGTTACACTAAGTCAGGCGCGCAGCCGTGAGAGCGAGCTGCGTTCCTTTTCATTTCTAACGACAAGGAATTGTCCGGTTGGAACATTATTGAAGATTTATGATAAAAACATCCTAAAGATTGATTCTATACATTGTTTGGCATGTTTCTACGAACTGTAATGGAACTTTTTGACTTTTTGTCTGGACTAAGTGCCTGCGCCTCGTGAATTTGGATTTGTGAACTCAACGCGCGAACAAAAAGGAGGTATTTGGACATAAATGATGGACTTTATCGAACAAAACAAACATTTATTGTGGGACTGGGATTCCTGGGAGTGCATTCCGATGAAGATCATCAAAGGTAAGTGAATATTTATAATGCTATTTCTGACTTCTGATGACTCCACAACATGGCGGGTATCTGTATGGCTTGTTTTGGTGCCTGAGCGCTGTACTCAGAATATTACATGGTGTGCTTTTTCCGTAAAGCTTTTTTGAAATCTGACATAGCGGTTGCATTAAGGAGAAGTATATCTTTAATTAATTTGATTCAATGCACTTCAATCTTTGAAGACTGCAACCATAGAAATACAATGTATTCATGTCTATTAATAAGTAATTGTCAACTTCCCGTCTGGTTATTTTGCTCTCAGCTCAATGTCAATTGTCAACCTATGTTTACGCTACAGATTAGGCTATGGATTTTGTACAGAATAAAATTTTACAAATGGGGCCATGACTGGGGCCATGACATCACATTTGCCCCAGCTACCTTCAAAATTATTTGGCAATCCAAATCTTTTCGACAAACACCGCTTCCATCATCATTTGTCGCATTAAGGAATGTTCAAAGTTCAGAGAAGACAAAAATCTTTACTTATGCCAAGATCACAATTGATTTATCTCATGATCACGACATAACAAAAGTTATTTTGTCGAGATCACAAGATAAAGTTGATGACTGGCGAGTGTATAGAGATATTGTTTTCCACGTCGGCATCAAAGATGTCAGGATGAAACAGTCAGAGGTCACCAAGCGCAACATAGCTTCAGCGTGTAAATCAACTAGAAAGATGTGTCGGCATCGAGTAATTGTCTCTGGCCCCCTCCCAGTTAGGGGGAGTGATGAGCTCTACAGCAGAGTCTCACAACTCAATCGCTGGTTGAAAACTGTTTTCTGCCCCTCCCAAAATATAGAATTTGTAGATAATTGTCCCTCTTTCTGGGACTCACCCACAAACAGGATCAAGCCTGGCCTGCTGAGGAGTGACGGATTCCATCCTAGCTGGAGGGGTGCTCTCATCTTATCTATGAAAATAGACAGGGCTCTAACTTCTCTAGCTCCACAATGAGATAGGGTGCAGGCCAGGCAGCAGGCTGTTAGCCAGCTTAGTGGAGTCTGCCACTAGTAGTATCCCCATTGAAACCGTGTCTGTGCCTCGATCTAGGATGGGCAAAATTTAACATGGCGGTGTTCGCTCTAGCAATCTCACTGGAATAAAGACCTCCTCCATTCCTGTCATTATGAAAGAGATTGTGATATCTCACATCTCAAAATTGGGCTACTTATTGTTAGATCCCTCACTTCCAAGGCAGTTTAGTCAATGAACTAATCACTGATCATAATCTTGATGCGATTGGCCTGACTGAAAAAATGGCTTCAGCCTGATGAATTTACTGTGTTAAATGAGGCATCTCCACCTGGTTACACTAGTGACCATATCCCCCGTGCATCCCGCGAAGGCGGTGTTGCTAACATTTACGATAGCAAATTTCAATTTACAAAAAAAGACTGCATTTACGTCTTTTGAGCTTCTAGTCATGAAATCTATGCAGCCTACTCAATCACTTTTTATAGCTACTGTTTACAGGCCTCCTGGGCCGTATACAGCGTTCCTCACTGAGTTCCCTGAATTCCTATCAGACCTTGTATTCATGGCAGATAATGTATTTTTGGGGGGTGACTTTAATATTCTAATGGAAAAGTCCACAGGCCCAATTGAAAAGGCTTTCGGAGCCATCATCAACTCAGTGGGTTTCGTCCCACATGTCTCCAGACCTACTTACTGCCACAGTCATACTCTGGACCCAGTTTTGTCCCGTGGAATAAATCTTAATGTTTTTCCTCATAATCCTGGACTATCAGACCACCATTTTATTACATTTGCAATCGCAACAAATAATCTGTTAAAACCCCAACCAAGGATCATCAAAAGCTGTGCTATAAATTCTCGGGCAATGGCCAAAGATTCCAAGATGCACTTCCAGACTCCCTCCACCTACCCAAGGAGTACCAAAATCAGTTAACCACCTAACTGAGGAACTAAATGTAACCTTGCATAATACCCTAGATGTATTACACACCCCTAAAAATATTTGTCATAAGAAACTAGCTCCCTGGTATACAGAAAATACCGAGCCCTAAAGCAAGCTTCCAGAAAATCTGAACAGAAATGGGGCTACGCCAAACTGGCTTGGAAAGACAGTACCGTGCAGTATCGAAGAGGCCTCACTGCTGCTCGATCATCCTATTTTTCCAATTTAATTGAGGAGAATAAGAACAATCCAAAATGTATTTTTGATTCTGTCGCAAAGATAACTAAAAAGCAACATTCCCCAAGAAAGGATGGCTTTAACTTCAGCAGTGATAATTTTGACGAAAAGATCATGATCATTAGAAAGCAAATTACGGACTCCTCTTTAAATCTGTATATTTCTCCAACCCTCAATTGTCCTGAGTCTGCACAACACTGCCAGGACCTACGATCAAGGGAGACACTCAAGTTTTTTAATGCTATATCTCTTGACACATTGATGAAAATAGTCATGACCTCTAAACCTTCAAGCTGCATACTGGACCCTATTCCAACTAAACTACTTAAAGAGCTGCTTCCTGTGCTTGGCTCTCCTATGTTGAACATAATAAACGCCTCCCTATCCACTTGATGTGTACCAAACTCACTAAAAGTGGCAGTAATAAAGCATCTTCTGAAAAAGCCAAACCTTGACCCAGAAAATATAAAACACTATCGGCCTATATCGAAACTCCCATTCCTCTCAAACATTTTAGAAAAAGCTGTTGCGCAGCAACTCACTGCCTTCCTGAAGACAAACAATGTATACGAAATGCTTCAGTCTGGTTTTAGACCCCATCATAGCACTGAGACTGCACTTGTGAAGGTGGTAAATTACCTTTTAATGGCATCAGACCAAGGCTCTGCATCTGTCCTCGTGCTCCTAGTCCTTTGTGCTTTTTTTGATACCTTCGATCACCACATTGTCATGACGTTGGCCTGGGGGTAGGTTTATGACAGTCATAAATACCTCTTCCCCCCCTTTTTGCTCTCCCTACTCTACTGATGTGACATTAAAAAACCCCTTGGTTAACATAGAGATTCTGGGAACATCAGAAGTTGGGGGGAAATGACCTATATTCTGGTAATCCGACCAATTGAACATATGCGGTGGTAGTTAAGGTATATTATGTCAGTTTGGTTGTCATCTGGCACATTCTCATCAATGATAGAATGACAAACTCTACTGTGGAAAGTCTACACATCAGAGTTATCGGATTCACATGGAATTGTTGTTCAATTCAAATGTTTGAATATGAAATTATTAATGATGGGATGAAATGTGATTTTAGCTTCTAAAATGTGAGAATTGGGTTTTCATGAGTGAATTAGGCCCAACTCAGTTGCCCGCCCACGTGAAGAGACCTAGGTTGTAAATTATGAAACACACCTCTTTTCTCCCTCCACTACATAAGCCATTGACGAAAATTTTACCTCCTGTTCCGAGGATGTGAGGACGACGGTCCAATGTCAGAATGGTTCAGATAATAACTACAGAACGAAGCCAACATCACCGTGAGCTTTGGTTGTGAATGGTATGAACTTTGAACTCTTATTCACTACAGAAGTGATACCTCCTAGCCGTTGAGTTAGCAACAGCAGCTGCAAACGAGGGTTAGGAAGGAACAGACAGAGTATCCCGTCTATCACACATCGACGTTACTACAACTATGCAATTGACCACCAGAGACATTCTTCAAAGGACAAAGGACTCGGTTTGGCAAAACGGCCTTCCATCTACCACCAACCTACTGAAGAGCAGTTCAGAGTAAATATTTATTGCATTTTCCTTTTCCAAATGGGCTGTAATTTAGAATGCATAAGATATTGTATTTACGATAGCACAGCTTCGCCTTTTGTTCCTCAGTCTTCCCACTCTTTCACTCAAACCCAGACCCTTTTCCTTTGTGTAACAAGCTGTCATATCTGTTCCGCCCGCTAGGGACGTTTTCCTTTATGACGTAATTTGTAATCAAGTTATGAATAGTTATGTTTATGTGTAATTCTGTGTGATTAGTTAGGTATTTAGTAAACAAATAATTAAACCCAATGTTGTATTGCTGATTCAACTAGTTAGCCAGGGTTCGTGAAGATAGCCAAGAATTTACAATTTTCAGATGAAACTGAAATAAGGTGACGATTAGTATTGACTGCTATTGATGTAAAATATTATTAGGTCTTTAAGAGTTTATTTGGAATATACCAGCTCTATAAATATTATTTTGTGGTGCCCCGACTTTGTAGTTAATTACGTTTACATGATTAGCTCAATCAGGTAATATTAATTACGGATAAACGATTTTATAGAATAGCATGTCATATCACTTAACCCGGCATAGCCAAAGACACGACAACATTCTTTTGGAGAGATTGGAAACCCAAATTGGTCTACAAGGACAGTTCTGGCCTGGTTTAGATCGTATCTGTCGTAAAGATATCAGTTTGTCTCCGTGCATGGTTTGTCCTCTGACAAATTAACTGTAAATTTTGGTGTTCCTCAAGGTTCCGTTTAGGAGCACTATTGTTTTCACTATATATTTTACCTCTTGGTGATGTCATTCGGAAACATCATGTTAACTTTCACTGCTATGCGGATGACACACAGCTGTACATTTCAATGAAACATGGTGAAGCCTCAAAATTGCACTCCCTGGAAGCCTGTGTTTCAGACATAAGGAAGTGGAGGCAAATGTTTTACTTTTAAACTCGGACAAAACAGAGATGCTAGTTCAAGGTCCGAAGAAACAAAGAGATCTTCTGTTGAAATTCATCTTGATGGTTGTACAGTTGTCTCAAATAAAACTGTAAAGGACCTTGGCGTAACTCTGGACCCTCTCTTTTGACGAACATATCAAGACTGTTTCAAGGACAGCTTTTTTCCATCTACGTAATGATGCAGAAAAATGAATCCATGGTTTTGTTACTTCTAGATTAGACTACAGCAATGCTCTAATTCTGGCTACCAGAAAATAAAGCACTAATATACTTCAGTTAGTGCTAAATACGGCTGCTAAAGTCTTGACTAGAACTAAAAACGGTGATCATATTACTCCAGTGCTAGCCTCCCTACACTTGCTTCCTGTTAAGGCTAGGGCTGATTTCAAGGTTTTACTGCTAACCTACAAAGCATTACACGGGCTTGCTCCTACCTATCTTTCTGATTTGGTCCTGCCGTACATACCTACACGTATGCTACAGTCACAAGATGCAGGCCTCCTTATTGTCCCTAGAATTTCTAAGCAAACAGCTGGAGGCAGGGCTTTCTCGTATTTATGGAATAGTCTGCCTACCCATGTCAGAGACGCAGACTTGGTCTCAACCTTTAACTCTTTATTGAAGACTCATCTCTTCAGTAGGTCCTATGATTGTGTGTAGTCTGGCTCAGGGGTGTGATGGTGAACGGAAAGGCACTGGAGCGACAAACCGCCCTTGCTGTCTATGCCTGGTCGGTTCCCCTCTCTCCACTGGGATTCTCTGCCTCTAACCCTATTATAGGGGCTGAGTCACTGGCTTACTGGAGCTCTTCCATGCCGTCCCTAGGAGGGGTGCGTCACTTGAGTGGGTTGAGTCACTGACGTGATCTTCCTGTCCGGGTTGGCGCCCCCCTCGGGTTTGTGCCGTGTGGGAGACCTTCGTGGGCTATACTCGAACTTGTCTCAGGGTAGTAAGTTGGTGGTTTGAAGATATCCCTCTAGTGGTGTGTAGCTGTGCTTTGGCAAAGTGGGTGGGGTTAGATCTTGCCTGGTTGGCCCTGTCCGGGGGTATTGTCGGATGGGGCCACAGCGTCTCCCGACCCCTCCTGTCTCAGCCTCCAGTATTTATGCTGCAATAGTTTGTGTCGGGGGGCTAGGGTCAGTCTGTTATATCTGGTGTAATTCTCCTGTCTTATCCGGTGTCCTGTGTGCATTTTATTCAATCTCTCTTTTCTCTCTTCTCTCGGAGGACCTGAGCCCTAGGATCATGCCCCAGGACTTCCTGGCCTGATGACTCCTTGCTGTCCCCAGTCCTCCTGCTGTTCCCAGTTCACCCCAGTCCACCTGCTGCTGCTCCAGTTTCAACTGTTCTTCCGTCGGCTATGGAGCCCTGACCTGTTCGACAGATATGCTACCTTGTCCCAGACCTGCTGTTTTCGACTCCCTCTCTCTACCGTACCTGCTGTATCTAACTCTGAATGATCGGCTATGAAAAGCCAACTGACATTTACTCCTGAGGTGCTGACCTGTTGCACCCTGTAACGCTGTACGCTGAGAGTCGGGAAGCAAACTCAGGGAGTGAATGCATTTAAACAATAAATGAACAAAACAAGAAACACAAACAGAGCACCGACATGAAACAACAGCAATGACGACTGGGGAAGAAACCAAAGGGTGTGACAAAGGGCAGGTAATCAAGGAGGGGATGTCCAGGTGAGAAGTCCAGGTGAGTAATAATGTGCGTAATTCTTTTCTGCAGATCCTCTCAAGTCCGGGCTCTGGCTGAAGGACATTCAGAGACTTGTCCCGAAGCCACTCCTGCATTGTCTTGGCTATGTGCTTAGGGTCGTTGTCCTGTTGGAAGGTGAACCTTCACCCCAGTCTCAGGTCCTGACTGCTCTGGAGCAGGTTTTTATTAAGGATCTCTGTGTACTTTGCTCTGTTCATCTTTCCCTTGATCCTGACTAGTCTCCCAGTCCCTGCCGCTGAAAAACATCCCAACAGCATGATACTGCCACCACCAAGCTTCACTGTAGGGATGGTGCCAGGTTTCCTCTAGACGGGATGCTTGGCATTTAGGCCAAAGAGTTCAATCTTGGTTTCCTCAGGCCAGAGAATCTTGTTCTCATGGTCTGAGAGTCCTGGGTGTCTTTTTGGCAAACTCCAAGTGGCCTGTCATGTACCTTTTACTGAGGAGTGGCATCCGTCTGGCCACTCTACCATTTAAGGCTTGATTGGTGAAATGCTGCAGAAGTAGTTGTCCTTCTGGAAGGTTCTCCCATCTCCACAGAGGAACTCTGGAGCTCTGTCAGAGTGACCATCGGGTTCTTGGTCACATCCCTGACCAAGGCCCTTCTCCCCGATTGCTCAGTTTGGTCAGGTGGCCAGCTCTAGGAAGAGTCTTGGTGGTTCCAAACAGTTTTCTTGGAGACCTTCAATGCTGCAGAAATGTTTTGGTACGCTTCCCCAAATCTGTGCCTCGACACAATCCTATCTAGTAGCTCTACGGACAATTCCTTCGACCTCATGGCTTGGCTTTTGCTCTGACATGCACTGTCAACTGTTGGACCATATATAGACAGGTGTGTGCCTTTCCAAATCATGTCCAATCAATTGAATTTACCACAGGTGGACTCTAAGTTGAAGAAACATCTCAAGGATGATCCATGGAAACAAGACGCACCTGAGCTCAATTTTGAGTCTCATAGCAAAGGGTCTGAATACTTATCAAAATCAGTTATTTCTGTTTTTTATTTCTAAAAACCTGTTCTCACTATGCCATTATGAGGTATTGTTTGTAGATTGTTGAGAAATTGTTTTTATTTAATCCATTTTAGAATAACGGTGTAACGTAACAAAATGTGGAAGAAGTCAAGGGGTCTAAATACTTTCCGAAGGCACTGCATGTAGCTCCTTTCCGTTTATTTTTTATCCTGGAAAAACTCCCCAGTCCTTTTCGATTACAGGCATACCCATAACATGATGCAGCCGCCAGTATGCATCAAAATATGGATAGTGGTACTCAGTAATGTGTTGCATTGGATTTGCCCCAAATAAAACACTATGTATTCAGGACAAAAAGTGAATTGCTTTTGCCACATTTTTTGCTGTATTACTTTAGTGCCTTGTTGCAAACAGGATGCATGTTTTGGAATATTTTGATTCTATACAGGCTTCATTTTCACTCTGTCATTATTATGGAGTATTATGGAGTAACTACAATGTTTTATTTAATCCTCATTTTACTAGTTAGGTTGACTGAGGACACATTCTCATTTACAGCAACAACCTGGGGAGTAGTTACAGTGGAGGGAATGGGGGATGAATGAGCCAAATGGAAACTTGGGATGATTAGCTGGCCAAGATGGTATGAGGGTCAGATTGGGAATTTAGTCAGGACACCGGGGTTAACACCCTACTGTTACTATAAGTGCCATGGGATCTTTAGTGACTACAGAGAGTCAGGACACCCGTTTAAGATCCCATCCGAAAGACAGCACCCTATACAGGGTAATCTCCCCGATCACTGCCCTGGGGCATTGGGACATTTTTATTTTAGACCAGAGGAAAGAGTGCTTTTAAATCTCTTTAATGAATTTTTATCTTAACACTTTGTTCTAGCTAGCTATTTGTGTAGGTAGCTATCAAGTAAACCCAATGGCCCTCAAACACCACTTCCAGCAGCACCTGGTCTCCCAATGTGTCGGAGGAAACACCGTACACCTGGCGACCGTGTCAGCGTGCATTGCGCCCGGACTGCCACAGGAGTCAGGACCAGCCCTGCTTAGCGTCAAAGGTAAGCCAACAGTGGGATGCAGGGTGGTATGTTGTTGATCTATCCTCAGATTTCTCCTATCACAGCCATTGAGCTCTGTAACTGTGTTAAATTCATCTTTGGCCTCATGGTGAAATCCCTGAATTGGTTTCCTTCCTCTCCGTCAACTGAGTTAGGAAGGACGCCTGTATCTTTGTCGTGACTGGGTGTATTGATGCATCATCCAAAGTGTAATTAATAACTTCACCATGCTCAAAGGGTTATTCAATGTCTGCTATTTTTTTTATATCTACCAGGCATTTTACATGTATCTTGGTGGTTGAGTCTGTGTTTGAAATTCACTGCTCAACTGATGGACCTTACAGATAATTGTATGTGTGGGGTACAGAGATGTTAAAAACTGTTATTGCAGACCTCTCGAGTGGCGCAGTGGTCTAAGGCACTGCATCGCAGTGCTAGCTGTGCCACTAGAGATCCTGGTTTGAGTCCAGGTACTGTCACAGCTGGCTGCAACCGGGAGACCCATGGGGCGGCGCACAATTGGCCCATCGTCGTCCGGGTTAGGGGAGGGTTTGGCCGGCAGGGATGTTCTTGTCCCATTGCGCTCTAGCGACTCCTGTGGCAGGCTGGGCACAATGCATGCTGACACGGTTGCCAAGTGTCTGTTGCTTCCTGCGACACATTGGTGCAGCTGGCTTCTGGGTTAAGGGAGCGTTGTGTCTAGAAGCATTGCGGCTTGGCTGGGTTGTGTTTCGGAGGACGCACTGCTCTCGACCTTCGCCTCGCCCGAGTTCGTAAGGGAGTTGCAGCGATGAGACAAGAATGTAACTACCAATTGGATAGCGTAAAAATAAAACATGTAACTGTTATTGCACACACATTGAGTCCATGCAACTTATTATGTGAGATGTTATTCATTTACATTTACATTTAAGTCATTTAGCAGACGCTCTTATCCAGAGCGACTTACAAGTACATACATTCATACTTTTTTGTACATTCAAATTTTTTCTCCTGAACTTATTTAGGCTTGCCACAACAATGGGGTTGAATACTTATTGACTCAAGATGGTTGAGCATTTCATTTTTTTATCATTTGTAAAAATTTAGAAAAACATAATTTCACTTTGACATTGTGGGGTATTTGTATTTATTTGGGATTCCCATGAGATGCTGCCAAGACAGCAGCTACTCTTCCTGGGGTCCAAACACATTAAAGCACTTACATGACATATAAAACAAAAGATTAAACAGTAGATCAGATAACATTATTACACCACTACATATCTACAAAACAAAATGTACAATACAAAATGTACAACAATACCATACAACACCATACAACAATATTACAATGCATGCGTGTCTGTACCTTTGTGTTTGTCTCTTCACAATCCCTGTGGTTCCATAAGGTTAGTGAGTCCGCTAGATCAGAGGCAGTAGGGATGAATAGGGATGATCTCTTGATAAGTGTGTGAATTGGACCGTTGTCCTGTCCTGCTAAGTATTCAAAATGTAACGAGTACTTTTGAGTGTCACGGAAAATATATGGAGTAAAATAACATTTTCTTAGGAATGTAGTGAAGTAAAAGTTGTCAAAAATATAAATAGTAAAGTACAGATACCAAAAACAATTACTTAATCAGTACTTTTTATGAAGTTCTTTACACCAATGCATGGCTCTATGTAGTACTGTGCGCCTCCCATAGTCTGTTCTGGATTGTGAAGGGACCTCTGGTGGCATGTCTTGTGGGGTATGTGTAACGGATGTGAAATGGCTAGCTTGTTAGCGGTGGTGCGCGCTAGCAGCCTTTCAGTCGGTTACGTCACTTGCTCTGAAACCTAGAAGTAGTGGTTCCCCTTGCTCTGCAAGGGCCGCAGCTTTTGTGGAGCGATGGGTAATGACGGTTCGTGGGTGACTGTTGTTGATGTGTGCAGAGGGTCCCTGGTTCATGCCCGAGGTCGGGGCGAGGGGACGTACTAAAGTAATACTGTTACATATGCATGGGTGTCTGAGCTGTGTGCTAGTAGTTTAAATAGACAGCTCGGTACATTCAGCTTGTATAAAAACAAGTAGTGATGAAGTCAATCTCTCTTCCACTTTGAGGCATGAGAGATTGACATGCATATCATTAATGTTAGCTCTCTGTGTACTTTTAAGGGCCAGTCGTGCTCGACTTGCTCAATTTCCACATGATTCATTATGAGATGTAGTTGAGGTTTAGGGTTTAGTGAATGATTTTCGGCTAACTTATTCCTTGCCACCCATTCTGAAACTAACTACAGCTCTTTGTTAAGTGTTGCAGTAATTTCAGTTGCTGTAGTAGCTGATGTGTATAGTGTTGAGTCATCCACACACATAGACACACTGGCTTTACTCATTCGTGTAAGTGCTGTGCTTGTTGAATGTCCTTCCCTATAAGAGTGCTGAAAGTATGTTGTCAATTTGTTTACTGTATTGTGTGTAGGCCAGTGACAAAAAAACAACTATTTCATCCATTTTAAATTCAGGTTGTAACACAACAACATGTGGAAAATAGTCAAGGGATGTGAATACTTTCTGAAGGCACTGTAACTCGGCTAGCTAACAAGACTATCCAAGTTACAGTGCCTTCAGAAAGGTATATATGCTAGTTGTTAGCTTGCACAACTAATGTGTCTATAATTGTAAGGGACACTCACTTCATGTTTTAAGGATAATATTTACATTTACAGAGTGGCTATGCCCCATTCCTGACAGGCTGATCAGATTCAATAGCAGTCTCAGAGACTGATAAATCAGGATTCTACCTTGGTGAAGCTCCGTGCAGGCAGATTAGTTGATTACCAGTCAATGCATTATGTATATGATCAAGACTGGGTGGGCTCTATTCCTGACAGACTTAGAGGCTGATAAATCAGGATGCTGCCTATTACGTTGTCTGCAAGGAGCATTACATATGAAACAGCCTACAAGGCAGTATCCTGAGGGCTGCTATTGAATCTGATCAGCCTGTCAGTAATAGAGCTCACCCACTCTGGATTATTATGCATCAGCCTATAACACGCTGACAGCTAATCTGCCTACAAGGAGCCTTACCTATGAAACCGCCTCCAAGGCAACATCCATTTTTATCAGCCTCTGAGGCTGAAATTGAATCTAATCAGCCTGTCAGGAATGGAGCTCACCCACTGTAAATGTAATATTATTCACAAAACATGTGTCTAATAGCTATAAGGTTTTCTGTTTTTTGTCTTATTTCTTGTTTGTTTCACAACAAAAAAATATTTTGTATCTTCAAAGTGGTAGGCATGTTGTGTAAATCAAATGATACAAACCCCCCAAAATCTATTTTAATTCCCAGTTGTAAGGCAACAAAATAGGAAAAATGCCAAGGGGGTGAATACTTTCACAAGGCATTGTAACAAGCTAGCTATCTAGCTAACAAGACTACATAGCTAACTAGCTAGCTCACAACACTCGCAGAGTTAGCTGCGATTGGCTGTGGACTTGGGGGCGACACGCAGCTTGGTAGACGGTGTTGCCTGTTAGGCATCATTCAGGGCTTAAATGCCCAGCATTGCAGTCAACGCAGCCACAGGGCTCCATGATGAAGTGGTTATCGGGCCTCTGAACAAATTAATGGATGATGCGTGGCACTTTAAATTATCTTGTGATCTCGACAAAACAAGGGATTTTTTTATTTATTCATATGTCCTCTCTGGACTTCCGTAAAATCCACCACAGAGATAAAAATGTTCCATTTCCATTACACATGTCGCAATGATTATTTTTTTTACGTTGATTTTTTGAATAAACCTGGGTCAATGGAAACCTGCCCATCCCTGACAGGCTGATCAGATTCAATTTCAGCCTCAGAGGCTGATCAATTAGGATGCTTCCCCGGAAGCGGTTTCATAGGGAAGGCTCCTTACAGGCAGATTAGCTAGCAAAGTGCTCCATTGGAGTGTACGGTAACACTTTGTTGGGGACATATATTATTATCATAAAGCCTACACCAAGAATTTTATAATTCCAAATGAAAATGTGTTGCATAACGGTGAGTAGGGATGAGTCACTATGCCCCCTTTCAACTGCCTACCTACAGTAGGCAGGATTTTACATAAAATTAGTCCATCCAGTGCAACCTAATCAGGTGCCAAGATGTGGTGTTTTTATGTTTGCAAGAGAGTAGAATAGGTCAACAATATCAAAGGTTAACGATATCAAGTAGCATAAAATCGAAAGAGGAAAAAAAAGCTCAGCTCCTGTTCTCTCGCCTTCTCTCAAGAAATTAGTTTTGAAAGTTGAGTCTAACCCTTAACCTCTCTGGTGGAGATGAAATCAGTCTGTTGGTACAGTCTATTTTTCCTGGAAACTGAAACCTTCAAAAGGTAGAGTGCAGTGCAGTGTGTACCCGTTCTCTTCTCTCAAAGTAGATTTGATCAACCTGGCTGGTGCCCACAGCAAGGCAAGCCAGCCTCCCACTCCACAGCTTCCTGGTAAAGAGAGAGGGATTTCTATCATTGAGAGAGCGGAGGGAGCTGTGATTCAGTGGGAGTGTTGTGGAGTGGGCTCCTGGATCGCAACTAGCTTTCCCAGAGTGTGAAATATACCGTGACATTCGGGGGTCTCTATTTTAGTTTTTAGCCTCCTATATGTGTACGCGCACCCACGTAAAGACATCATTTAACGGTACAACCAGTCGTGATGTTTTCATCTTATTGTCAAACAAAATCACTTCTAAAAGTAGGCTACCTGTGCATGTTCCTCCACTCCAAAATCACTTCTAAAAGTCAGCTACCTGTGCATGTTCCTCCACTCCAAAATCACTTCTAAAAGTCGGCTACCTGTGCATGTTCCTCCACTCCAAAATCACTTCTAAAAGTCGACTTCCTGTGCATGTTCCTCCACGCCAAAATCACTTATAAAAGTAGGCTACTTGTGCATGTTCCTCCACTCCAAAATCACTTATAAAAGTAGGCTACTTGTGCATGTTCCTCCACTCCAAAATCACTTCTAAAAGTCAGCTACCTGTGCATGTTCCTCCACTCCAAAATCACTTCTAAAAGTCGGCCACCTGTGCATGTTCCTCCACTCCAAAATCACTTCTAAAAGTCAGCCACCTGTGCATGTTCCTCCACGCCAAAATCACTTCTAAAAGTCGACTTCCTGTGCATGTTCCTCTACGCCAAAATCACTTCTAAAAGTCGACTTCCTGTGCATGTTCCTCCACTCCAAAATCACTTCTAAATGTAGGCTACCTGTGCATGTTCCTCCACTCCAAAATCACTTCTAAATGTAGGCTACCTGTGCATGTTCCTCCACGCCAAAATCACTTCTAAAAGTCAGCCACCTGTGCATGTTCCTCCACGCCAAAATCACTTCTAAAAGTCGACTTCCTGTGCATGTTCCTCTACGCCAAAATCACTTCTAAAAGTCGACTTCCTGTGCATGTTCCTCCACTCCAAAATCACTTCTAAATGTAGGCTACCTGTGCATGTTCCTCCACTCCAAAATCACTTCTAAATGTAGGCTACCTGTGCATGTTCCTCCACGCCAAAATCATTCCAGCATCCAAATTCCAGCATGCCATTTGATGATTAGAAAGAGACATATGTTACAAAACGTCAAAAAGTGTAATGATTGTCATTGGGTCTGCCCTCTTGTAGCCTGAATTAATTGATCCGTCTTGCTGACAAAATTCCTTTTTTGTAGAAACAAAAGTTGGGACACCTGAAAAGGGGCTGAGATACGGGACTGTCCTGGGATGATAAGTGTAGCTACATGGAAAATATTGTTTAAACCATGACACAGAGGTGTGTGTATGTGGGGGGGGGGGGGGGTTAGTTTAATTTGGAATAAGCTTTTATTTTCAGATTTACCACTGTAGCAGTACAAATGGCATTTTTAACAAATAGGAGAATGGTGTTAACCTAGCAATATTTTGCATTTTAGGGGGACTCATTTCTCATTTAGGGAGTCTGAGACCCCCCTGGGCCCCCTCGTACTTCGCACTCTGAGATTACCATCCTCTGAGGACAGCACAGAGTCTATGCACAATTATCATACATGCTGTGGCTGAAACTAAGGCTGCCTGACTGTGTACTGTATCTCACTGGTGGCTGATTCAACTCACAAAAACAGACAAACAAACACCCTCTGGCACTCTGGTGGAGCATTCTGTCAATTAAAAATGAATGTGCTGAGACAAAAAAGCAGCCTTTCGCTGCATTATTTAGTGGTGTTACGAGACCTTGAAATAACACAGACAGGACAGATTTGTCTGTCCTCATTTGATGGGTCATGTTTTCTCAGGTAGAACCCATCTGCACACACTAACGCAACCCTTTTTAATGGATCCTTGAAGAACCTTTTGGTGTACATTTTTTAACTACCCCCCCCCATTAGTAATAATAATACACATAACAATAACAACAATAACAAAATATTATAGTTGTCGGTGTTTATTATGATTTTAGTGGCAAAGCAGAATTTTTAAAATCCAAGTATGAGTTAAACTCCCAGCAGAACCCCAAGTCCAATGGGTATATCCTCTGGCATGTTGATGTTCTCCGTCTCCAGTCAGAATGATTTTGCAGTGCATGGTGATCGAACAGGTTTCCTGTTATATTCATCAGAGGTGTAGGGAGGGTGAAGTCTATGAATAAAAAAACATTTTAATTATACAGATGATTAACAAAACATGCACACAACAGTATTCATACCTTGGTTTTTGTGGTAAATGTGAATGAAAAAAAACAGTTTTGATAATGGTTTTCATACACACACCTTGTCCATAATGTAGAGGCCTATGGGATATTCATTGAAGAGGTAAGGGAGGAGGATGGTACATGTGATCAGCATAACATACCAATACCAATTGACATACCTTTATATGTCTCTTCGTCTGTATACCTGCAGACACAAAAGTGAGCAGTTCAGTCATCTGCACCCAACACAGCTATCCTTTAACATATTCTTATCCAAATGTTTGAGTTAGACAGTTAGGTTCCTGCAAGAACCTCCACCAATTAAGGAGGTTCCTTGATTATCCCCACCTCCTACAGGGTTCTTGGAAGAACCTTTAGGGGGCAATTTGCAATTAAATAATGTGTGGACATTCACAGCTTTAAGGTTTTCTTTCATGGAAGGGTGCATAGTATACCTAGAGTCATGGGGTGCCAGCATTCTAGCTATCGGAGTTGAGTGCATTGCATTAGCTGTTGAGTAGTAGTGGAGTGGGCTCTTGGTTGGCTAGTGTACTGACTAGGTGATTCAATTACACTTTCATTTTCTGATGAAGTCAAGCAAAGTAGGAAAAGGAGAATAATGGGACCCAGCTCATTCAAATATCTTAACTTCATCTTATTAAATTGGAGCTAATAAAATAATTATGTGAAAGCCTCTCTCTTCATCCAAACAAAGGGTTAGATTGAGAGGGAGAAGACAGAATGGATAGACGGAAGGAAATGTTGAGGCTTGTGAATCCTCCATAAACCCTTTGTAAAGCCTATAGATGCTTCAGAAATCATTCATAAGATAATGTCATGCTAGTGCAAAAGCCACATGTGGTAAAGCACAATATAAGGACCTTTAAAATTACCTTTGTAGTATGACTTTGCATATATATTATTTGTGAAGTATTTGTATGTCTTAGGGGATATAAGGGCTATATCTACACCGACATGCTTGATTTGATCAAACAACTGATACCATATGTTGTCAGAATATGCTGTAACATGGCAGAGCTGGTTGGGTCATTTCTTTGGCACAGGGAAGAACAGTTGGCAAGTAATATCAAGCATTTTTCATTTGATGTTGAATATATTTCCACAGATGCTATGTATTTTATATTTGTCATTTAAAGGTCTTTGATATTCAAATGCTGAACAGTGACATATCATTCAACTGTGTCGTCAGGAGTGGACTTTGCGAATTAAGGGTTCGTTTAAAAATGATATTGAGGGCATAAAAAAAATCTGCTTGTTGTTATTTTTTTCTCCAACTGTTTCCCTATCAACGGGTTTTTATTACTTACACAATATCTCACTTTACATTGTTCTCTCTCTGTCTCTCTGTCTCTCTCTCTCGCTCTGTCTCTCTCTCTCGCTCTGTCTCTCTCTCTCGCTCTGTCTCTCTCTCTCGCTCTGTCTCTCTCTCTCGCTCTGTCTCTCTCTCTCTCTCTCTGTCTCTCTCTCGCTATGTCTCTCTCTCGCTATGTCTCTCTCTCTCTGTCTCTGTCTCTCGCTCTGTCTCTCTGGATGCCATTGAGGTTTTACAAATGAAAGTTTGTTTGATCTTTTCCCCTTTCATTTGTCCTGTCCCATCTGTTTTCTCTGTTTCCGTTTAGTGAGCTTGTTGTCCCTAGAAACGTCAGGATGTCACTACATCTCAACTGACAACAGTTCCAAACTTTCAATCTCTTGATACTAATTTCAATATCGACCTGTCCTCAAAGTGACTGCCAGTGTGCTTTGAAATATAAGTGGACAGTGTGCGGAGTCTATTATCTGGTAACGCATGAGAGCATTTCAGAGATTCTCTATTTAAATGATAGTGTTTCCAGCCTTTAGTCCGTGCTAAAATATTGGATATCTAGTTGTTCAATGTAACATAATGAGTGATGCGTTAATCTGTGACCTGATGCATGTGATCCAAGATGACGTCTTTGTCTTTGTCCTGTCGTGTCCCTTGTATATATCTTTTTATATTTTTTTCTTCGCATATCTTTTGAAAATATTTTCCTTAACCTCAACTTCTAAATACTCTCCTGCAACCAGCCTCAGCCAATGTGGCGTGGATCTGTTTTTTTTCTAAAGTATTTCTATTTACTCGGATCTGGAATCCCTCAACTGAAGCTAGACAGCTAACTAGCTACCAGCGATCAGTCAGCAAAACACTGCTAGCGGTCATCAGCAAACCTTTAGCTCAGAAAGCTCTCGCCAGTTCGTACAACGTGACTCAAACCAGAGCATAACGGACCTATTTTTTCTCTCCATATCCCCGGATTCCTACCGCAAACTCTGAACAATTTCATCTGGATCTTCGCAACCAGTTAACCGCAGTCCTGGGTGACTACTCCTGGCTAGCATTTCCATGCCGGAGCAACACCAATTAGTCTGAAGCTAGCCTGGCTAGGGCTCCTGGGCAACCACCGAAGGCCACTCCTGGGCTACAATATCCGGACCCCTTCTACTGCCGGTACGGGGCACGGGCCCCGCCGATCCTCTACGACTGGAATACCGACATAATCTGCCTGAGGACTCCAACAGGCCCCTCAGGCGCGACGTCCGTTGAAGGCCCATCCTGCTAACCGCGGCCTGCTAGCTACCTAGAGCTAATTGGAACACTACTAATCCACGACTGGTCTATCGACGTCACCGCACGAAGAGGCAAAAACAGACTTACCTCCATCACGACGTCCCCCAAAGGCCCTTCTGCTAACTGCTAGCCCCGGTCTGCCAACTGCTAGCTTGCTTGCCCCGGTCTGCCAACTGCTAGCTTGCTTGCCCCGGTCTGCCAACTGCTAGCTTGCTTGCCCCGGTCTGCTAACTGCTTGCTTGCTTGCCCCGGTCTGCTAACTGCTTGCTTGCTTGCCCCGGTCTGCTAACTGCTAGCTTGCTTGCCCCGGTCTGCTAACTGCTAGCTTGCTTGCCCCGGTCTGCTAACTGCTAGCTTGCTTGCCCCGGTCTGCTAACTGCTAGCTTGCTAACCCGGTCTGCTAACTGCTAGCTTGCTATCCCCGGTCTGCTAACTGCTTGCTTGCTAACCCGGTCTGCTAACTGCTTGCTTGCTAACCCGGTCTGCTAACTGCTAGCTTGCTAGCCCAGGTCTGCTAACTGCTAGCTTGTTGGACCCGGCCTACTATCTGCTAGCTTGTTAGCACCGGCCTGCTAACTGTCTGAATCGCTGTGTCTCCAGCCAGCCCAACCACTCACTGGACCCATATGTTCACTTTGCTACGCATGCCTCTCTCTAATATCAATATGCCTCGTTCATTACTGTCCTGGTTAGTGATTACTGTCTTATGTCACTGTAGAGCCTCTAGCCCTGCTCAATATCAATATCAACCATGTTGTTCCACCTCCTACATATGCAATGACATCACCTGGTTTAAACATCTCTAGAGACTATATCTCTCTCATCATTACTCAATGCCTAGGTTTACCTCCAATGTACTCACTTCCTACCTTACCTTTGTCTGTACACTATGCCTTGAATCTATGCTATCGTGCCCAGAATCCTGCTCCTTTAACTCTCTGTTCCGAACGTGCTAGACGGCCAGTTCGTATAGCCGTCTGGCCGTACCCTTATCCTACTTCTCCTCTGTTCCTCTGGTGATGTAGAGGTTAATCCAGGTCCTGCAGTGCCGAGCTCCACTCCCACTCCCCAGGTGCTTTCATTTGTTGACTTCTGTAACCGTAAAAGCCTTGCATGTTAACTTCTTTGGGGTAGAGGGCAGTATTTTCATGATGAAATGCGTTCCCAGAGTAAACTGCCTGCTACTCAGGCCCAGATCCTAGGATATGCATATTATTAGTATATTTGGATAGAAAACATTCTGAAGTTTCTAAAACTTTTTGAATGATGTCTGTGAGTATAACAGAACTCATATGGCAGGCAAAAACCTGAGAAAAAATCCAACCAGGAAGTGGGAAATCTGAGGTTTGTAGGTTTTCAACTCTTTGCTTATCCAAGATACAGTGGAAATGGGGTCATGTTGCACTTCCTAAGGCTTCCACTAGATGTCAACAGTCTTTAGAACCTTGTTTGATGCTTCTACTGTGAAGTGGGGGCGAATGAGAGGAGATTGAGTAAGGTCTCTCCCAGAGTGCCACGAGCTGACCATGCGCGTTCATGTGAGAGTTAGCTTGAGTTCCATTGCATTTCTGAAGACAAAGGAATTCTCCGGTTGGAACGTTATTGAAGATTTATGTTAAAAACATCCTAAAGATTGATTCTATACATCGTTTGACATGTTTCTACGGACATGTTTCTTTCGTCCATACTTTCTGCTGGACTTGCACGCGCGTCGTGAGTTTAGATTGTCTACTGAACGCGCGAACAACAAGGAGGAATTTGGACATAAATTATGGACATTATCGAACAAAACAAACATTTATTGTGGAACTGGGATTCCTGGGAGTGCATTCTGATGAAGATCATCAAAGGTAAGTGAACATTTATACTGCTATTTCTGACTTATGTTGACTCCAACATGGCGGATATCTCTTTGGGTTGATTGGTCGTCTGAGCGCCGTACTCAGATTATTGCATGGTTTGCTATTTCAGCAAAGTTCTTTTGAAATCTGACACAGCGGTTGCATTAAGGAGAAGTGGATCTAAAATTCCATGTATAACACTTGTATTTTCATCAACATTTATGATGACATTTTCTGTAAATTGATGTGGCTCTCTGCAAAATCACCGGATGTTTTGGAACTACTGAACATAAGGCGCCAATGTAAACTCAGATTTTTTGGATATAAATATGAACTTTACCGAACAAAACATATATGTATTGTGTAAGTCCTATGAGTGTCATCTGATGAAGATCATCAAAGGTTAGTGATTAATTTTATCTATTTCTGCTTTTTGTGACTGGCTGGAAAAAATGGCTGGAAAAAATGGCTGTGTTTTTCTGTGACGTGGCTCTGACCTAAAATAATCATTTGGTTTGCTTTCGTCATAAAGCCTTTTTGAAATCGGACACTGTGGCTGGATTTACAACAAGTGTATCTTTAAAATGGTGTAAAATACATGTATGTTTGAGGAAATGTATATCTCCCTCATATCTCCCTCACTAGCTTTAAGCACCAGCTGTCAGAGCAGCTCACAGATCACTGCACCTGTACATAGCCCATCTGTAAACAGCCCATCTATCTACCTCATCCCCTTAATGTATTTATTTGATTTATCTTGCTCCTTTGCACCCCAGTATCTCTACTTGCACTTTCATATTCTGCACATCTACCATTCCAGTGTTTAATTGCTATTGTCACGTTCTGACCATAGTTCTTGTGTGTTTTGCTTGTTTTAGTGTTGGTCAGGACGTAAGCTGGGTGGGCATTCTATGTTGTGTGTCTAGTTTGTCTGTTTCTGTGTTTGGCCTAATATGGTTCCCAATCAGAGGCAGGTGTTTTTGTGTTGTCTCTGATTGGGAATTAAATAAAGGTGGCTTGTTTTGTGTTGGGGTTTGTGGGTGGTTGTTTCCTGTCTCTGTGTTTTCTCTGCACCAGCTAGTTCTGTATCGGTTTGCCACTTTTTTTGTTATTTTGTATTTGTAAGTGTTCTCTGTTTTATCGTTTAATTAAACATGTTGAGCACTGGCTACGCTGCGTGTTGGTCCAATCCCTGCTACACCTCCTCTTCTCTTGAAGAGAAGGCTGCCGTTACAGCTATATTGTAATTACTTTGCCACCATGGCCTATGTATTGCCTTATCTCCCTTATCTTACCTCATTTGCACTCATTGTATATAGACTTTTTGTTTTTTTTCTACTGTATTATTGACTGTATGTTTTGTTTGTTCCATGTGTAACTCTGTCTTGTCGTATGTGTCAAATTGCTATGCTTTATCTTGGCCAGGTCAAAGTTGCAAATGAGAACTTGTTCTCATCTAGCCTACCTGGTTAAATAAAGATGAAATATATATATTTTTGAAATGGTATAAACCAGTGAACTGGTTTAATAACAGTTCTATTGATGTGGGTGTGATCGATCTCATACCATCCTAGTTCTTCTTCTACACTTTTAATAAATAATTCTTCAGATGGGAAATCTGATCCTTCTTGTTCATATTTCTCAAGACAAACACCATGTATGTGCCCGGATTGAAGAGATGAGCGCATTGGATCTGTCTGCGTAATTTCAGATGTATTGGAGACCAACAAATGACCTGGTTATGGTCAGGTGCAGGAAGTTTTCATCTCTGCTATCGTGTTTAGCTTTACTCTAGCTGGCTACCATGAACTGCACAAAGTAAAGTGACAACTCACTGACTGATTGGCTGACTGGTAGGATGACTGGCTCTCTGGCTGACTGACTGACTCACTGACTCACCCACTGGCTGACTAACTGGCTGACCAACTAGCTGATTGACTGACTGACTGACTGACTAGCTGTCTGACTTGTTGCCTGGATGGTTGACTGACTGGCTACCTGGTTGACTGACTGGTTAACTGACTCGCTGTCTGACTAGCTGGCTGACTATGGTTGACTGGCTGTCTGACTGGTTGACTGACTTGTTGACTGAATGGCTGACTGAATGGCTGGTTGACTGGCTGGCACTTTGACATCTGCTGATGTAAAAGGGGATTTATAAATACATCTGATTTGAAAAGAGAATAGAGAATGCAGGAATGTCTGAGTATGAAAGGAGGAGATGTGAAAACAATGGGATTCAGGGACACAACATTACCTTTCTAAGTTATTCATGTCATTTAATGCAGAGAGAAATGTCAACGGATGGATGAACTAAAGTAGGGCCTCAAAAAAACTGCCTCTGAATATTGCAAGTGAAGATAAGTATTTTCTCAATTAATGTTAGAGAGGAAGAGGTGCAACGCTCACTCACCATTAAATGTGTCGTTTTATTAGACAAGATTGATGTTTCGTACTACGATGGCATTCTTCAGAATAATCACAAAGGGAATGGACAAGTTCGTATAGGGCATGGGGAAGACAATTAATGTTAGTAAATATTAATGTTATTAAATATCCTGTGTGGGTTCAATTTGCAATTGCAAACAATTGATGCAGTGTAGACAGGTGTGGTACAATGTTGTCAGATTTTTTTTTTCCAAAAAGATGTCACACCATGATGATATTAGACCTACAGTTGAAGTTGGAAGTTTGCATACACCTTAGTCAAATACATTTAAATTCAGTTCTTCACAATTCCTGACATTTAATCCTCGTAAAAATTTAACTTAAAATGATGTGTTTTGTGCAAATTCTCTCATATGTTCAACTATAAAATATTATTTGGACGTCTTACCTACAAAATAATGTGGAACAAATTACAAACAGTGCTTTTAACTTATGTTTTCAACTTAGTGCCTTCAGAAAGTATTCACACCCCTTTACTTTTTCACATTTTGTTGTGTTATAGCCGGAATTTAAAATGGATTAAATCCAGATGTGTTTGTCACTAGCCTACACACAATACCCCATAATGTCAAAGTGGAATTATGTTTTTTTGTATATTATTAAAAATGAAAAGCTGAAATGTCTTGAGTCAATAAGGATTCAACCCCTTTGTTATGGCAAGTCTAAATCAGTTCAGGAGGAAAGATGTGCTTGACAAGTCACAATAGTGTTTAACAAGATGTTTTAATAACTACCTCATCTCTGTACCCCACACATACAGTACAATTATCTGTCCATCAGTCGAGCAGTGAATTTCAAACACAGATTCATCCAAAAAGACCAGGGAGGTTTTCCAATGCCTCGCAAAGAAGAGAACCTATTGGTAGATGGGTCAAAATAAAAAAAGCAGACATTGAATATCCCTTTGAGCATGGTGAAGTTCATTATACTTTGTATGGTGTATCAATACACCCAGTCACTACATAGATACAGGTTGAGATAACACCAAGAGTGCGCAAAGCAGTCATCAAGGCAAAGGGTGGCTACATTGAAGAATCTCAAATATGTTTTGATTTGTTTAACACTTTTTTGGTTACTACATGACTCTTTGTGTGTCATTTCATAGTTTTGATAAATAAATGAATAAAAAGAACAAGCACATCATTTTACATTGACTGCATTTTTGCCTGTGTTTTGTTTAGGTCAAGAATGTTTTATTTTCTTATTAACACTTTGACCCGAAAAGTTGAGTAAAAAAAAAAAAAAAAAAAGATTGCCATACCAAGGATAATATTTAGCTATTTGATTTATAATTTGAGAACCCCTTTAGGTATATAAAAATATATATAATTAAATGAAACATTGATTTTGGCCTGACTGCTATTAGCCCATAGAAATTAATTGAATAACAGATTCATGTGTGGAAAAACAGTCAAAAAATGAAAGGAAGTTTGCTTCCAAGTGTCTGTCCCATCCACCTAATTTTCAAATGTTGCTGTGGGCACATCCAAAGCCAATAACTATAGTGATACACTATAGGCCACGTAAGTATAAAATGTTGGTGAGCATCCACACTAGAGGAAAGTCGGTCATTTATCATTCCGCAGTTCTACACCTGTCAATCAACTGATTAACGCATCGTACTGCACGCTGCCTCTTAAAGGCGCTGCATGTCAATACGGTGTCTGCATTGGCCAGAGCCACACATCTTGCACTTCATTGTAATCAGAGGGCTAATATTAACTCTATGCATGCCAGTTTCTTTTGGCTGAAAGTTGAGGAAAGACTGACTGCATCACTTCTTGTTTTTATAAGAAACATTAATGTGTTGGAAATTCTAAATGGTTTGCATAGTTAACTTACACGCAGCACTGACAAACACACTTACCCCACCAGACATGACACCAGGGGTGTTTTCACAGTCCCCAGGTCCAGAACAAATTCAAGGAAACGTACAGTATTATACAGAGCCATGAGTGCATGGAACTCCCTTCCATCTTATATAGCGCAAGTGAACAGCAAACCTGGTTCCAAAAAACAAATAAAGCAACACCTCACGCCGCAACGCCTCTCCCCGTGTCAAATCAAAATGTATGTCACATGCGCCGAATACAACAGTGAAATGCTTACTCACAATACAAAAACTAAATAAATGAAGTAACAGATGAATTAAAGAGCAGCAGTAAAATAACAATAGCGAGGCTATATACAGGGGGTACCAGTACAGAGTCAATGTGCGAGCAATGCAAGTATTCTGGGTAACCATTTGATTAGATGTTCAGTAGTCTTATGGCTTGGGGGTAGAATCCTCTTGGACCTAGACTTGGCGCTCCGGAACCGCTTCCTCTGAAATGCCTGGTATAGAGGTCCTGGATGGCAGGAAACTTGGCCCCGGTGATGTATTGGTTCACTACAGCCCCGTTGATGAGAATGGGGGCGTGCTCGGTCCTCCTTTTCCTGTAGTCCACAATCATCTCCTTAGTCTTGATCACGCTGAGGGAGAAATTGTTGTCCTGGCACCACACAGGCAGGTCTATGACCTCCTCCCTATACGCTGTCTCGTCGTTGTTGATGATCAGGCCTACCACTGTTGTGTCGTCGGCAAAATTATGGTGTTGGAGTTGTGCCTGACCGTGCAGTCATGAGTGAACAGGGAGTACAGGAGGGGGAGTATGATCTTTGTCCCATGTGTAGTTGCAAACCGTAGTCTGGCTTTTTTATGGTGGTTTTTGAGCAGTGGCTTCTTCCTTCCTGAGCGGCCTTTCAGGTTATATCGATATAGGACTTGTTTTACTGTAGATATAGATACTTTTGTACCTGTTTCCTCCAGCATCTTCACAAGGTCCTTTGCTGTTGTTCTGGGATTGATTTTCACTTTTCGCACCAAAGTATGTTCATCTCTAGGACACAGAAAGCCTCTCCTTCCTGAGCGGTATGACGGCTGCGTGGTCCCATGGTGTTTATACTTGCATACTATTGTTTGTACAGAAAAACATGGTACCTTCAGGCGTTTGGAAATTTCTCCCAAGGATGAACCAGACTTGTGGAGGTCTACAATTTTTTTTCTGAGGTCTTGGCTGATTTCTTTTGATTTTCCCATGATGTCAAGCAAAGAGGCACTGAGTTTGAAGGTAGGTCTTGAAATACATCCACAGGTACACCTCCAATTGACTAAAATGATGTCAATTAGCCTATCAGAAGCTTCTAAAGCCATGACATAATTTTATGGAATCTTCCAAGCTCATTAAAGGCACAGTCAACTTAGTTTATGTAAACTTCTGACCAACTGGAATTGTGATACAGTGAATTATAAGTGAAATAGTCTGTCTGTAAGCAATTGTTGGAAAAATTTATTGTGTCATGCACAAAGTAGATGTCCTAACCGACTTGCCAAAACTATAGTTTGCTAACAAGAAATTTGTGGAGTGGTTGAAAAACAAGTTTTAATGACTCCAACCTAAGTGTATTTAAACTTCCGACTTCAACTGTTAGTGCTCCTTTTGTCCAGGTGTGAAAGGGCAGCGTGGAGTGCAATAGAGATTGCATCATCTGTGGATCTGTTTAGACGGTATGCAAATTGGAGTGGGTCTTATGTTTCTGCGATAATGGTGTTGATGTAAGCCATGACCACCCTTTCAAAAGCACTTCATGGATACAGACGTGAGTGCTACGGGTCGGTAGTCATTTAGGCAGGTTACCTTAGTGTTCTTAGGCACAGGGGTCTGCTTGGAACATGTTGGTATTACAGACTCAGACAGGGAGAGATTGAAAATGTCTGTGAAGACACTTGCCAGTTGGTCAGCGCATGCTCGGAGTACATATCCTGGTAATCCGTCTGGCCCTGCGGCCTTGTGAATGTTGACCTGTTTAAAGGTCTTACTCACATTGCCGGCGGAGAGTGATCACACAGTCGTCCGGAACAGCTGGTGCTCTCATGCATGTTTCAGTGTTATTTTCCTCGAAGCGAGCATAGAAGTAGTTTAGCTCGTCTGGTAGGCTCGTGTCACTAGGCAGCTCTCGGCTGTGCTTCCCTTTGTAGTCTTTAATAGTTTGCAAGCCCTGCCACATCCGACGAGTGTCGGAGACGATGTAGTATGATGTGACTTACTTGTGTACTGACATGTATGTGTAACTGATAGAGACACACACACACACACACACACTTAAAAACATTAATGTGTGTGTAAGTAAATTGTAAAGTCCTTTTTTTGGGGGGTGTAATTACTTTTTTATTATGTGTCTGACCCCAGTAAGACTAGCTGTCACCATTAGCTTCGGCTAATGGGGAGCCTAATAAATCAAATCATTTTGCATTTACTGCAACGCGGCCTCCGCAGATGTCAGAGCAAACATAGCTGTTGTGAAGGAAGTGGTCAAGGTTGTGAGTGTGTTTATACAGGACTTCCCGCCCTCACCTTCCGTCAACCAATCATGTCAATGCAGAGCTATACGGAGCCCTCCTAATTGTTACACAATTTGCGAGGCACAGGCGATGCGCTAGGCAGCTCATTTGGCCTCTGCATGTCTTCGGAGGCTCCGCAATTGTGTCATACGGCGCCTCAAACCACATTTTCAGATGAAGCATATATTGGCTCTTACACTGAACAAAAATATAACATGTAAAGTGTTGTTCCCATGTTTGTCAGTTCCCTCTCACTTGTTCATTGGTTAAAATAACTAATGTCAAGCCTGGCTCTTGACAAATTACCTTATATAGTGAAAAAGAAAGCCCCAGAGTTTATTCATATTTGGGATCTGTTTTTAGACTTTTTGCAAACCGGTGATATTGTAGAGGCATTGGAAATGTACAGCCGTATCTACATATTTTTTTTATGTGAATATTGGCAATAGCTGAAGCGTAATCTGCATTATATATATTCTGTATTATTATTGGAAATGTGAAGACTTTATTTTTTATGTTTTCTGTTAAAACTTCTTATGGCTGCAATCCCATTAACGGGATGATATGACAACAGCCAGTGAAAGTGCAGGGCGCCAAATTCAAAACAACAGAAATGTCATAATTAAAATTCCTCAGACATACATGTCTCTTATACCATTTTAAAGGTAATCTTGTTGTTAATCCCACCAAACTGTCCGATTTCAAATATGCTTTTCAGCGAAAGCACTATAAACGATTATGTTAGGTCACACCAAACCACAATAAGCACAGCCATTTTTCCAGCAAAAGACAGCAGTCACAAAAAGCAAAAATATAGCTAAAATTAATCACTAACCTTTGATGATCTTCATCAGATGACACTCATAGGACTTCATGTTACACAATACATGCATGTTTTGTTTGATAAAGTTCATATTTATATGAAAAAAATCGGAGTTTACATTGGCGCGTTACATTCACTAGTTCCAGAAACATCTAGTGATAGTGCATAGCCACATCGTTTCAACAGTAATACTCATCATAAATGTAGATGATAATACACACATGGAATTATAGATATACCTCTCCTTAATGCAACCGCTGTGTCAGATTTCAAAAAAACTTTACGGAAAAAGCAAACCATGCAATAATCTGAGAGAGCTCAGAACAAGAGTCAAATTAGCCGCCATGTTGGAGTCAACATAAACCAGAAATTACATGATAAATATTCCCTTACCTTTGATGATCTTCATCACAATGCATTCCCAGGAATCCCAGGTCCACAATAAATGCTTGATTTGTTCGATAATGTCCGTTATTTATGTCCAATTAGCTACTTTGGTTAGCGCGTTTGGTAAACAATTCCAAAGCCACAAAGCGCGTTCACTAAAACGTGACGAAATGTCCAAAAGTTCCGTAACAGTCAGTAGAAACATGTCAAACGATGTATTGAATCAATCTTTAGAATGTTGTTAACATACATCTTGAATAACGTTCCAACCGGAGAATTACATTGACTTCAGTTGAGCGATGGAACGGAGCTGCCTCTCACGTGAACGGGCGTGGTCAAAGCGTGGTCACCTCATGGCAGTGGTTACTCATTCCTGTCTCCTTCGGCCCCCCTTCACAGTAGAGTCATCAGACAAAGTTCTATTGACTGTTGACATCTAGTGGAAGCCGTAGGAAGTGAAAACCCATCCATATCTCGCTGTAATTTCAATGGAAGCTTGGTTGAAAATCTACCAGCCTCAGAAAAAATCCAAACAGGAAGTGGAACTTCTCAGGTTTTTGCCTGCCATATGAGTTCTGTTATGCTCACAGACATAATTCAAACAGTTTTAGAAACTTCAGAGTGTTTTCTATCCAATACTAATAATAATATGCATATATTAGCAACTATGACTGAGGAGCAGGCCGTTTACTCTGGGCACCTCTGTGCACCTTTCATCTAAGCTACTCAATACTGCCCCTGCAGCCATAAGAAGTTAATGTTGGGTTGTTCTGTTTTTGTCTTTGTCTTTGGGTTGGGGGTTGGGGGCGGGGGGCGAAATACAAGAAAATGTCTGTTACGGTTGATTGTCCTATTTGGAACTATAAATATGTGATAAAAAAATTAAGCATTGGTTCCATGTTTTATGAGCTGAAATAGATCCCAGAAATGTTCCATATTCACAAAAGCTTATTTCTCAAATTTTGTCCACAAATTTCAAAACATCCTTGTTAGTGAGCATTTCTCCTTTGCCAAGATAATACAGCTACCTGACAGGTGTGACATATCAAGAAGCTGATTAAACGGCATGATCATTACACAGGTGCACCTTGTGCTGGGGACAATAAAAGCCCACTCTAAAATGTGCAGTTCTGTCTCACAAAATAATGCTACAGATGTCTCAAGTTGAGGGAGTGTGCAATTGGCATGATGACTGCAAGAATGTCCACCAGAGCTGTTGCCAGATAATTGAATGTTAATGTCTACCATAAGCCGCTTCCGTTGTTGTTTTAGAGAATTTGGCAGTTCGTCCAACTGACCTCATAACCGCAGACCATGTGTAACCACGCCAGCCCAGGACCTCCACATCCAGCTTTTTCACCTGCGGGATCGTCTAGACCAGCCACCAAACAGCTGATAAAACTGTGGGTTAACACAACTGTAGAATTTCTGCACAAACTGACAGAAACAGTCTCAGGAAAGCTCATCTGTGAGCTCGTCCTCACCAGGGTCTTGACCTGACTGCAGTTCAGCATCAGTCAAATGCTCACCTTCGATGGCCACTGGTATGCTGGAGAAGTGTGCTCTTCATGGATGAATCCCAGTTTCAACTGTACCGGTCAGATGGCAGACAGCGTGTATGGCGTCGTATGCAAAGAGATACGGTGAAGAGATCCTGAGGCACATTGTCGTGCCATTCATTCATCACCATTACCTCATGTCTCAGCATGATAATGCACGGCCCTATGTCACAAGGATCTGTACACAATTCCTGGAAGCTGAAAATGTCCCAGTTCTTCCATGGCCTGCATACTCAGACATGTCACCCATTGAGCATGTTTAGAATGCTCTAGATTGACATGTATGACAGCGTGTTCCAGTTCCCGACAATATCCAGCAACTTCACCCAGCCATTAAAGAGGAGTGGGAAAACATTCCACAGGCCACAATCAACAGCCTGATCAACTCTATGTGAAGGAGATGTGACCATCATTTGCCTAATTTAACACTACACATCAGATACTGACTGGTTCTGATCGACGCCCCTATCTTTAAAACAAAAAAAAGTATATGCATCGGTGACCAACAGATGCATATCTGCATTACCAGTCATGTGAAATCCATAGATTAGGGCCTAATGAATGATTTCCTTATGTGAACTGTAACTCAGTAAAATCTTTGAAATTGTTGCATGTTGCGTTTATATTTTTGTTCAGTGTAACACAAGACCATTCACGAAGTCTCTAACCCACAGATACTGGTTCAGACCATCAGTGCTTTCAGGGTGTGTTTGTTTACATGAACAGTAATAATTCGATATTAAACTGATTATGGCAGTAGGCAGATTATGGCAATAGTCATGTAAAACACCTTACTCTGTTTATCTTAATCTGTGTAAGGTCAAAATAGAAGTAAGCATACGCCGATTGAAACACCTGGTTTTCTGAGCAATCTTTCGAATTATAGGACATATAAACAGCTGTATATTTGATCTGCGATTAGCCAGCACCGGGTAGTGCAAGGCTGCCTATTTAGCATGAGTGAACTGAGTTCGGAACAACTGAATGTATGCTTTTATATGTCAGAACTCAGAATCAAATAGTCTTCGCAAAAATACCAGTGGTGGAAAAAGTACTCAATACTCATACTAGAGTAAAAGTAAAGATACCTTCATAGAAAATGACTCAAGTAAAAGTCACCCAGTAAAATACTACTTGAGTAAAAGTCTAAAAGTATTTGGTTTTAAATATACTTAAGGATATTTTAGCAACTACATTTACATTTGGTACTTAAGTATCAAAAGTAAAAGTATGAATAATAAAAAAATCCTTATTAAACAAACCAGACGGCACAATTTCCTTATTTTATTTACGGATAGCCAGGTTCACACTCAAACACATAATTTAAAAACAAAGCATTTGTGTTTAGTGAGTCCGCCAGATCAGAGGCAGTAGGGAGGACCAGGGATGTTCTCTTGATAAGTGTGCGAATTGGACCATTTTCTGTCCTGAAAAGTATTCCAAATTAAACAAGTACTTTTGTGTCAGGCAAAATGTGTGGAGTAAACAGTACAATTTTTTTAGAAATGTAGTGAAGTAAAAGTTGTCATAAATATAAATAGTAAAGTACAGATACAAAAAAACGACTTAAGTAAAATACTTTAAAGTACTCCTTTAAAGTACTACTTAAATTCTACTTTACTGAAAAATACAGTAACAGAGTCACTGTGGTAGAACGTTTATTTTGATTGGCGGTTTTCTGCATGTATCAAAAGTCCCTTCAGTAGACTTATTTCAGATGTGTTCATGTAAACAGGATTATTAGGGAAATCATTCTTGCAAAACATGCAAATGTTTTGGACAAATGATTATATTAACCTGACTACACACAATCAATCGCATTATTGTGTGTGTGTAACCGTGCTCATACTGTGTGACAACTGCAAATAATTATTCAACGTAGGCTACATGTAGCACTAATGAAAAATAATACATGAACTCATATTTAAGTGTAGCAATTCAGCAACAAACGTCATTTACCCTGCACTTCTTTTACACCAGGTTTTCCCAATCTCACTTTCTCTCCTCAACATTCCCCGACATACATTTTCTGTGCTGTAGGCCTGTTTTACAATTAGCAATTAGCAAGACCAAGCCTGCTTCTTTTCCCGAATAAGCTATTAGGCCTAGTGGCTATTAAAATAAATTCATATTATATATATTTTTTTTAAAGTCCTATGGTTTTCCTGGGATTTCACGATAAGAGGAATGGCCTTCGTTGCTCCAACTATGTACCACACCTGCTCAATTTAGCTAATTGATCCGTTCAATGATTTCCTAAATTCAACACACCTGGCCTTCCAAAAACATGAAGCGTCTGCGGCACTCCAGGACCAGCGTTGCCGACCCCTGCCTGTTGCGCACGGGGGACAGCTGGAAGAAAGAGGCTAGTGATGGGTAGCTGAAGTAAGAAGCTAAATATTAGGCCATTCATTAGCTGAATATTATGCCATTCATAAGCTGAATATTAGGCCATTCATTAGCTTAATATTATGCCATTCATAAACTGAATATTAGGCCATTCATTAGCTGAATATTATGCCATTCATAAGCTGAATATTAGGCCTTAGGCTAAACATTTACCAGTCAAAGTGCAAGAAAAAAAGTTATCAGATGATGAAATGGCCGATCTCTAGTGCGGTCCCAGGGCACACAAACCTCTACTATTGATTAGGCCTACGTTTTTTATACAAGGAAATTATTATACATGGGCCAAAACAGTGCAATGAGGAATTTATTTTTATTATCAAGTGAGTACACAATTATTGTTCATAGGCTGTCAACTGCAGTGATGTAGGCTAATTTGAATAACCGCTCAAACTTCCTGTTTTGTTTCAGGCCGAAATAATTGCATAGTCCTACAGTGTAGGCCTGATTATGCAACCATTTGGATCAGTTTGGGTCTACTCTTGACAGATTAGTAGGTCCAGAAAGGTACATTAGCAGGCCACTCATATGGTGTATTATGTCAGGATGTAGCCCAGTGTTAAGATTGGAATACAGGAAATATGGGTTTCTGCCTTCCAACTCCCCGAAAGTTCTTAATGATGTAGCCTATTTCACATTCAGCAAGCAATAGCAAGCATGCATCTTTCATCCAATAGGCTAAAGAAAATAAGTCGAAATATGTGTCCAACAAGTTTTTGTAGTCTGGCTTTTCCTGGGACTCCACAAGAGTGTGCAAAGTTGTCATCAAGGTGGCTACTTTGAAGAATCTCAAATATAAAATATTTTTGATTTGTTTAACACTTTTTTGGTTACTACATATTCAATTTGTTATTACATAGTTTATGTCTTCACTGTTATTCTACAATGTAGAAAATGTTACAAATAAATTCAAAACCCTTGAATGAGTAGGTGTGTCCAAACTTTTGACCGGTACTGTATACTTCCATAACTGATACCAGGCTACCTTCAGATTAGTCTTGAGGCTTGTGGACCTACTCTCCGGACCTACTCACTGCCACAGTCATACTCTGGACCTAGTTTTGTCCCATGGAATAAATGTTGTGGATCTTAATGTTTTTCCTCATAATCCTGGACTATCGGTCCACCATTTTATTACATTTGCAATCGCAACAAATAATCTGCTCAGACCCCAACCAAGGAGCATCAAAAGTCGTGCTATAAATTCTTAGAAAACTCAAAGATTCCTTGATGCCCTTCCAGACTCCCTCTGCCTACCCAAGGACATCAGTAGACAAAAATCAGCTGACCACCTAACTGAGGAACTCAATTTAACCTTGCGCAATACCCTAGATGCAGTTGCACACCTAAAAACTAAAAACATTTGTCATAAGAAACTAGCTCCCTGGTATATAGAAAATACCCGAGCTCTGAAGCAAGCTTCCAGAAAATTGGAATGGAAATGGCGCCACACCAAACAGGAAGTCTTCCGACTAGCTTGGAAAGACAGTACCGTGCAGTATCGAAGAGCCCTCACTGCTGCACGATCATCCTATTTTCCAACTTAATTGAGGAAAATAAGAACAATCCGAAATGTATTTTTGATACTGTCGCAAAGCTAACTAAAAAGCAGCATTTCCCAAGAGAAAGCAGTAATAAATTCATGAACTTCTTTGAGGAAAAGATCATGATCATTAGAAAGCAAATTATGGACTCCTCTTTAAATCTGTGTATTCCTCCAAAGCTCAGTTGTCCTGAGTCTGCACAACTCTGCCAGGACCTAGGATCAAGGGAGACACGCATGTGTTTTAGTACAATGATGAAAATAATCATGGCCTCTAAACCTTCAAGCTGCATACTGGACCCTATTCCAACCAAAGAGCTGCTTCCTGTGCTTGGCCCTCCTATGTTGGACATAATAAACAGCTCTCTATCCACCGGATGTGTACCAAACTCACTAAAAGTGGCAGTAATAAAGCCTTTCTTGAAAAAGCCAAACCTTGACCTAGAAAATATAAAAAACTATCGGCCTATATTGAATCTCCCATTCCTCTCAAAAGTTTTAGAAAAAGCTGTTGCGCAGCAACTCTCTGCCTTCCTGAAGACAAACAATGTATACGAAATGCTTCAGTCTGGTTTTAGACCCCATCATAGCACTGAGACTGCACTTGTGAGGGTGGTAAATGACCTTTTAATGGCATCAGACCGAGGCTCTGCATCTGTCCTCGTGCTCCTAGACCTTAGTGCTGCTTTTGATACCATCGATCACCACATTCTTTTAGAGAGATTGGAAACCCAAATTGGTCTACACGGACAAGTTCTGGCCTGGTTTAGATCTCATCTGTCGGAAAGATATCAGTTTGTCTCTGTGAATGGTTTGTCCTCTGAGAAATCAACTGTAAATGTCGGTGTTCCTCAAGGTTCCGTTTTAGGACCACTATTGTTTTCACTATATATTTTACCTCTTGGGTATGTCATTCTAAAACATCATGTTAACTTTCACTGCTATGCGGATGACACATACATTTCAATGAAACATGGTGAAGCCCCAAATTCCCTCGCTGGAAGCCTGTGTTTCAGACATAAGGAAGTGGATGGCTGCAAATGTTCTACTTCTACAAAACAGAGATGCTAGTTCTAGGTCCCAAGAATCAAAGAGATCTTCTGTTGAATCTGACAATTAATCTTGATGGTTGTACAGTAGTCTCAAATAAAACTGTTAGGGACCTCGGCGTCACTCTGGATCCTGATCTCTCTTTTGATGAACATATCAAGACTGTTTCAAGGACAGCTTTTTTCCCTTTACGTAACATTGCAAAAATCAGAAATGTTCTGTCCAAAAATGATGCAGAAAAAGTTATCTATGCTTTTGTTACTTCTAGGTTAGACTACAGCAATGCTCTACTTTCCGGCTACCCGGATAAAGCACTAAATAAACTTCTGTTAGTGCTAAATACGGCTGCTAGAATCCTGACTAGAATCCCAAAATTTGATTATATTACTCCAGTGCTAGCCTCTCTACTCTCCTGTTAAGGTGATGGCTGATTTCAAGGTTTTACTGCTAACCTACAAAGCATTACATGGGCTTGCTCCTACCTATCTCTCCGATTTGGTCCTGCCGTACATACCTACACGTACGCTACGGTCACAAGACGCAGGCCTCTTAATTGTCCCTAGAATTTCTAAGCAAACAGCTGGAGGCAGGGCTTTCTCCTATAGAGCTCCATTTTTATGGAATGGTCTGCCTACCCATGTGAGAGACTCGGTCTCAACCTTTAAGTCTTTATTGAAGTCTCATCTCTTCAGTAGGTCATATGATTGAGTGTAGTCTGGCCCAGGAGTGTGAAGGTTAACGGAAAGGCACTGGAGCAACAAACCGCCCTTGCTGTCTCTGCCTGGCCGGTTCCCCTCTCTCCACTTGGATTCTCTGCCTCCAACCCTATTACAGGGGTTGAGTCACTGGCTTACTGGTGCTCTTCCATGCCGTCCCTAGGAGAGGTGCATCACTTGAGTGGGTTGAGTCACTGACGTGGTCTTCCTGTCTTGGTTGGCGCCCCCCCCCTTGGGTTGTGCCGTGGCGGAGATCTTTGTGGGCTATACTCAGCCTTGTCTCAGGATGGTAAGTTGGTGGATGAAGTTATCCCTCTAGTGGTGTGGGGGCTGTGCTTTGGCAAAGTGAGTGGGGTTATCCTGCCTGTTTGGCCCTGTCCGGGGGTATCATCAGATGGGGCCACAGTGTCTCCTGACCCCTCCTGTCTCAGCCTCCAGTATTTATTCTGCAGTAGTTTGTGTCGAGGGGCTTGGGTCAGTCTGTTATATCTAGAGTATTTCTCCTGTCTTATCCGGTGTCCTGTGTGAATTTAAGTATGCTCTCTCTTATTCTCTCTTTCTCTCTTTCTTTCTTTCTTTCTTTCTCTCTCTCGGAGAACCTGAACCCTAGGACCAAGCCTCAGGACTACCTGGCATGATGACTTCTTGTTGTCCCCAGTCCACCTGGCCGTGCTGCTGCTCCAGTTTTGACTGTACTGCCTGCGGCTATGGAACCCTGACCCTGGCTATGAACATTTGAACATCTTGGCCATGTTCTGTTATAATCTCCACTCAGCACAGCCAGAAAAGGACTGGCCACCCCTCATAGCCTGGTTCCTCTCTAGGTTTCTTCTTAGGTTTTGGCCTTTCTAGGGAGTTTTTCCTAGCCACCATGCTTCTACACCTGCATTGCTTGCTATTTGGGCTTTTAGGCTGGGTTTCTGTACAGCACTTTGATATATCAGCTGATGTAAGAAGGGCTATATAAATACATTTGATTTTGATTTGTGGGCGTTCTAGAGCAAAACAACTGACATGAGTTTCATCTTTCCATAGAGGGGTCATACTAGTCTGTAGCTCAATCTGTCCGGAAGTTACAGACAGAAGTTGGCAGAAGAGGCTGTCAAATCAAAGGCACTCCTTTGATATAAAGTAGGTTTTTACAAAAATGACAAAACGTGTAGCCTTGTCACTTTCACAAGAGTAATAACATGTTCACCTACTTAAGACATTGTCTCTAGTACAGAGTTTCCAAACTTAGAGGTGCAACATCGCGAGACTTCTGGGAACACTTGCGAAACAGACCAAACCGACCAGGCCGGGGTTTGGGGTTTGAGAAGTCAATGAGAGAATTCAAAAATGATTCCTTAGTAGTTCATTTTCTTGAAATCTAAAGGCACAACCTAGATTTGATTGTGTGATCAGGGATTTATTTTGGAGAAGCAGTTTCTGCCTATCTTCCTACTGTACTGTCTTTGTCTCTAGCCTCTGCTGGGTCCAACAAATTGGATGTTCCGTTTCAGGTGAAATGGAAAGAAAGCCTTTGACATGACTTCTGCTTTTGGACCATAATAAGGCAACACTTCATCTTAACTCCTCCTCCACATTTACTGGATTGGTTGAACAGTGCAGAAGTGAACCACCCCTGACAGTTGTTTTTCTTCTCGTCAAGACCAGGATGCAGGGGATCTAGGTTCAGATATCTTTTTTTATGCCTGCTATATTAGGTTAGATGTCTCAGAGAGTAACAAGTAATTAATTGCCTCTTTACATCAAAAGCCCTTTAATGTATTAATAACAGAACACTGCGAAATGTGATTAACAACATGGAGAAACATAACAGTGTAGTCTGACTCATGCTTTTCTAATATGTAGATTGTATACTGATATATATATATTTTTTTTAAATAAATTATGCCGATTTGAAACCTGATGCATTCAAGTCCACAGAAACACCATCTGACGGTTACAAACTCATTAAATTTGAAGTCCATTTTTTACATGACATTAAATTATTATTATTTTAGAATCTCATCACAGTATTCTACAAACACGTTTTACACGTCTCATAAGTACAGATACTAAACGCAACAGAGCTTACCCACACGCACACATATATAGAGAGAGATACATTTTTTTTGTAAACCTATGTGTGTGAAGTCTGGCAAATGATCTTCTTGAAAGATCTCCGAAAATCGCGATTAAATATTGTATAAATGATAGGATTCACTGAACTGTTACAGTAACCAATCCAGAAAAACAGATTAAAGAGAGCATCCGGAACTGGGCAACAATCTCTGCATATTGCGTGCAGACTGTATGTAAAAAAGAATGGGAACCAGCAGAGTACAAACACCCCCATCACCACTGCAAGGACAAACGTAAAGCGCTTTTCACGCATCTGCGCCAGTTTGGTCTTTGACAGTGACATCTGTCTAATCTTTTGCTCATGAGAGAGCTTCGCGTTGCGGTTTGAAGCCCATGACACGCGGCAACTCTGTTTTGGGAAAGTGTTTGCGCCCTCCACTTTCCCTCTCTTGGAGAAGAGACAGTTCTTGGGTTTGCTGTCGGCGATGCAGCTCTCCTCCAGGTCAATATCATCGAGCTCTCCTTTCCGCATGTGGCCACCTAAACTGGGGCTGCTGGGGCTCTCCACCTCAAACTTCCTCCTGGGCACGAAGCAAGTCTCCGACTGCGAAGGCTGTCTCTCCGTTCCGTTCTTTGCTGCAAACACAGTTGATGCGCGCTGCTTGGCCACTTTATATATTTTACAATACACCAGAATCATGATTAGTCCCGGGGCGAAAAATGATACCAGACAAGACGAGAGAATATACCATGTTTCGTTGTTGAGCAAGCACTCATGCTCGTCGTGTTTGGTCATAAGTAACGGTGGAAAAGAGATGACTGCTGATATGACCCAGACCACGGTGATCATACACTTAATACGCTTGGGCGTCCTCTTCCGATTGTAGCTAACAGCTTTGGTTACAGACCAGTACCTGTCCAGACTTATGGCACAGAGGTGCACTATGGAGGACGTGCAGAAGAGGACGTCAAGGGCCAAGTAGAAGGCGCACCAGGTGCTGCCAAAGTACCAGTAACCCATGATCTCGTTGGCGAGGGAGAAAGGGATGACCAAGGTGGCCACTAATATATCTGCCGATGCCAAAGAGACAAGGAAGAGATTCTGCGGCGCACGGAGCGCGCGGCTGGTGAAAACGGCCACCACAACAAGTACATTCCCTACGATTGTCACCAGAATGATAACGGTGACCAGAAACACGATGAAGACGGCCACGCTCTGGGAGTGAGGCAGAGGTCTTTGGGCACTCGTGCCATTAGTATCCTCTGATGAGTTCGCTGCGGCAAAAGTTGTTGGGGTTATATCCATTCTGGATAGACACGTCTGTTCCTCCCCATTCTCCTCATGCATTCCAAGTAGAGATACACAAGGCGACGGTCGCAAATTGCGCAATTTGATCAAAGTAGTAATTTTCATCTAAACAGTTGACTCATTATGTGGAAACATCACTGTTCAATCGAAATCACAGACGGAATGACCAGGAGAAGTAACATCCTGCAGTGTTTTGTTTTTAGTGCGTGCGCACAAGGTTGCCCGCGACTCCAACAATGCCTGGCCACGCTCTACAGTTTGTATTTGTGCAATGAAAAATGATTTGAATGTATGGTTCCCTCGCGTACGACGGCAGTCCAAAAAACCAGGGTCAGATGGTAGCCTGAAGTTCCTACTTTAATCTGGTCGTTGCGCATTGGCCGCGTTCATGCTAGAGTGGAGAGGAATGTCAGTTCGGAGAGAGGGAGAGGGAGAGGGAGAGAGGGAGAGGGAGAGGGAGAGGGAGAGGGAGAGAGAGAGAGAGAGAGAGAGAGAGAGAGAGAGAGAGAGAGAGAGAGAGAGAGAGAGAGAGAGAGAGAGAGAGAGAGAGAGAGAGAGAGAGAGAGAGATGGGGGGCGGTTACTGCGCAATTACGCACATAATTAAACCATGGGAATAGGGTAGTAATGGCAGTCAAGACAGGTGAATTTATTGCCAAATGAACACAACATCACCGTTTGGAAATCTGTGCAAATGTTCTAGTTATCTTTAGAAGCTAACATAACGTTAATTGTCAAACGCGGTGCGTTCAGTTAATTCGATCAATAATAAAATACACATTTAATTAGAACTGCGTTATCTGAAGCCTGGAGGCTCAAATAATTTGAAATTCTGCCCCACAGCCAACCAGCTAATAGTTTGTTGTGTCACACATACACACACTTTAACTATGACACTTGTATTCACTATGAAACATGATGATGACCAAGCCACCTGATATTTTGATATGTCGATACATATGCGGTGAGCTACAGAACTATTGGGATAGTGACAGATTTTTAGTTGTTTTGTCTCTACTCCAGCACTTATAACATGACTATGAGGTTAAAGTGCAGACTGTCAGCTTTAACTTGGAGGTATTTTCATCCATGTCGGGTGAACCGTTTAGAAATTACACCACTTTTTGTACACAGTCCCCCCATTTTAGGTGACCAAAAGTATTGGGACAAATTCACGTATGTGTATTAAAGTAGTCAAACGTTTAGTATTTGGACTCATGTTCCTAGAATTCTGAAACTTTGATACTTTTTCTGTTTGTTTTGGTTGTGTGTCCGATAATTTTGTGCCCAATAGAAATTAATGGTAAATAATGCATTGTGTCATTTTGGAGTTAATTTTAAATAAGAATAGAATATGTTTCCAAAAACATCTACAGTAATGTGGAATCTACCATGATTACGGATAGTCCTGAATAAAATGAGAAAGTTAGACGCACAAATGTCATACCCCAAGACATAATCTCTCACCATTACAATAACAGGGGAGGTTAGCATTTTTGGGTGGTGGGGTGATGATATTTGTGCATCTGTCACTTCCTGACCATAGTGCTTATGTGTTTTGCTTGTTTTAGTGTTGGTTAGGACGTGAGCTGGGTGGGCATTCTATGTTGTCTGTCTAGTTTGTCTGTTTCTGTGTTCGGCCTAATATGGTTCTCAATCAGAGGCAGCTGTCAATCATTGTCCCTGATTGAGAATCATATATAGGTGGCTTGTTTTGTGTTGGGATTTTGTGGGTGTTTGTTTCCTGTGTCAGTGTTTGTGCCACACAGGACTGTGACGGTTAGTTTGTTTGTTATTTTGTATAGTGTCTTGTTTTCGTGTAAATTTAAATCATGGAAACTTACCACGCTGCACATTGGTCCTCCGATCCTTCTCGCCTCTCCTCATCCGAGGAGGAGGAAGAGCTAGACTGCCGTTACAGCATCTGTAACTTTCTCACTCACCATTATTAATAATTTATTCAGGACTACCTGTAATCATGGTAGCATCCACATTAATGTAGAAGTGTTTAGAAACAGTCTTATTTACAATAAAAGTGAATCCAAAATGTCACAACACATGTTTTGCCATTCATTTCTATTGGGCACAAAATAATCTGAAACACAACCATCACAAACAGTAAATGCATCCAACAAGTTTGTAGAGTCACAAGCTTGATGTAATCATTATGTGCTCAGAATATGGGTCCAGATACTAAACTTTGACTACTTTAATACACATAAGTGAATTTGTCCCAATACTTTTGGTCCCCTTAATGGGAGGACTATGTTCAAAAAGTGTTGTGACTTCTAAACGGTTCACCCGATATGGATGAAAATATTACATTACTGTAAGTACCACATGTGGGAATCCAGTACCTGACTTTTGTCATCTCTTCAATCTCAACCTACAGGAAAGTGTGCCCTCGGGCCTGGAGGGAAGCAAAAGTCATTCTGCTACCCAAGAATAGCAAAGCATCTTTAACCAACCAACCAATCAACCTGCTACCAACCCCCCAAAAATGGTGTTTGACCAGATACAATGCTATTTCACCGTAAACAAATGAACAACTAACTTTCAGCATGCTTATAGGGAAGGGCACTCAACATGTACGGCACTTACACAACTGACTGATGATTGGCTGAAATAAATTGATAATAAGAATCTTGTGCTGTTTTGTGAGACTTCAGTGCAGCTTTTGACATTGTTGATCATAATCTGCTGCTGGACAATGTACAGTACCAGTCAAAAGTACATTGTAGAATAATAGTGAAGACATCAAAACTATGAAATAACACATATGGAATCATGTAGTAACCACAAAAGTGTTGAACAAATCAAAATATATTTAATATTTGAGATTCTTCAAAGTAGCTGTAAGGTTCTGTATTTATTTTCTTAGTGACCCTTGTGTTCTGTTTCGTTGTGTTCTTGAACGTAGCCCTGTTTCTTTGTATTTTTTTTTTTTACGTAGCCCTGTCTTTCATTTTTGTTCATTGATTTCACCTGTGTTAGTTACTCACCTGTTCTCATCAGCTCCTTATTGAGTTCAGTTCATTCTGTTTGTGCCTTTGTGAGGTATTCTGTCATGAATACTCAGGGAGAAAAAGGTGTAGATTCACACGCAAAGCACGGCAGGTGTTTATTTCGCCTTCGCAGAAGGCAGGCCAATGGTCATACACAGGTAGGCAAACAGGCAGGTGAATCAAAACTAGGACTATAGGCTATAACTGGTTCTCACAAACGAGATAGGAAAAGGCTTAGTAGAGTCAAAACGAACAATACCTCACAAAGGCACAAACAGAATGAACTGAACTAAATAAGGAGCTGATGAGACCAGGTCAGTAACAAACACAGTTGAAATCAATGAACAAAAATGAAAGACAGGGCCAGGTTCAAGAACACAAAGAAACAGGGCTACGTTGAACAGGGCTACAATGAAACAGAACACAAGGTTGACTAAGAAAATCAATACAGAACCTTACAGTAGCCACCCTTTGCCTTAATGACAGCTTTGTACACTCTTCACATTCTCTCAACCAGCTTAATGAGGTACTGTTCCAAGATCTTGGAATGAACAATGTGGAAATTGAGCACGTTGATGAGACTAATGCTGCTTGTTGTCACGACCGTTATATGACGAATGAGTGGACCAAGGCGCAGCGTGAAAGAAAGCCATCTTCTTTTAGTGAAGAAAAACAAACACTTCCCAAACGAAAAAAAAAAAAAACGATTGTGAAGCTAAAACGAACTAAGTGCACACATGCAACATAGAACATAGACAATTACCCACAATCACCTAAAGCCTATGGCTGCCTTAAATATGGCTCCCAATCAGAGACAACAATAAACAGCTGTCTCTGATTGAGAACCAAACCAGGCAACCATAGACTTTCCTAAACCTCTCTACTGAACACAACCCCATACACTATACAAAACCCCCTAAACAATACACACACCCTAAACTAGACAAAACACACAAACATCCCATGTCACACCCTGACCTAACTAAACTAATAAAGAAAATCAATATAACAGAGGCCAGGGTGTGACACTTGTTGTGTAACCCTGGATTGTAAACTGTAATGGTCAAAACATATTGATGAAACGGTAGCTAAGATGGGGAGAGGTCTGTCTGTAATAAAGCGCTGCTCTGCTTTCTTGACATTGCTATTAACAAAACAAGTCCTACAGGCCCTGGTTTTGTCGCACCTGGACTACTGCCCAGTCATATGGTCAAGTGCCACAAGGAGGGATATAGGCAAGTTACAGTTGGCCCAGAACAGAGCAGCACAACTGTCCCTTAAATGTACACAGAGAGCTACGTAACCCCATTGACATGCATGTCAATCTCTCCTGGCTCAAAGTAGAGGCGAGATTGACTGCATCACTACTTGTCTTTGTGAGAGGTATTGACATGTTGAAAGCACAGAGCTGTCTGTTTAAACGACTAGCACACAGCTCAGACACTCATGCATACCCCACAAGACATTCCACCAGGGGGTCTCTTCACAGTCCCTAAGTCCAAAACAGACTCTGGGAAACGCATAGTACTACATATAGCCATGAATACTTGGAACTCAATTTCACATCAAGTAACTCATGCAAGGTGTAAAATCAGATTTAAAAAACCCAGATCAAACGACACCTTACGGAAAAACGTGTGAAGAGAGAAACACACACAAGGCACACACACACCATAGCACACGCAATCTACACACACGTACATTGTAATATTGTTGTATGGTGGTATTATACATGTTGTATTGTAGATATGCAGTGGTGTAATAATGTTATATAATGTACAGTTGTTGGGTTTTTTTGTGTGTGTGTGTGTGATGTAAGTGCCTTAATGTGTTTGGACCCAGGAAGAGTAGCTGCTGCCTTGGCAGGAAATAATGGGGATCCTTAATGAATACATATACAGAAACTAGGTCAAAGGGAGGTTGTTTTATACAACTGGCTTGCTGTCTTTAATGATAGTGTTATTTACTGCAAGGTTACTGTGCTCTGTGGAAACACACTTCATTATGCTATCCAACCACATCTGTCTCTTTCAGTTTAAGCCATTGAGAAAATGGATGTGCTATGAAAACCCTAGTGAAGTACGCTCCTGAATAGCATCATTTTTTAACACCAATTATTGGTTATTATTGGCCTTGTTGGTAATTTCACTCACATGCGGATGTCAAGAAAGGCTTTTCTATACAGACCTTGAGGCAGAGGGAAATTAGATTATTTTTTATTTTTTTGAATTGTCTCTTCATATAGATGATGATTATTCCATTTGGGATTGGCACTATATGTTATCTGCATTAGTTCTAAGTCCCCTGTGCCACCCATAAAAACAGGCTGACTGTGGAGAGGCACGGATGGTGGAGCTGGGAGTTCTAAGTCCCCTGTGCCACCCATAAAAACAGGTTGGGAGGGATGTTAATGCCCTTTGTGCGTGTGAAGCACCGCTGGGGGAGGCAGGCTGTCCCTGCTGGTGTTGTGTGCTTGTAATTACTCTTTTAATGTGGGTGATCAAACAACCAGAGCTGGAGGGGATGTTGTGTGTGCGGGGGACAGTCTTACCAATGACTGGATTACTCTCATCCGACTCCTCTCTTCCCATCCTCTCTTTGCTCCTTCTAAACCTGTTCTTCCTTGTGCCATATGCCTCCTTTTACACTTAAAAGAGAGCATGCCCTGTACTTAAGCAATAAGGCTCGAGGGGGTGGCGTGCAGTGCCTTGCAAAAGTATTCATCCCCCTTGGCGTTTTTCCCATTTTGTTCCATTACAACCTGTAATTTAAATATACTTTTATTTAGGTTTAATGTAATGGACATACACAAAATAGTCCAAATTGGTGAAGTGAAATGAAAATAAAATCTTGTTTCAAAAAAATAAATAAAAATTTAAATGGAAAAGTGGTGCGTGAATATGTATCCTTTGCTATGAAGCCCCTAAATAAGATCTGGTGCAACCAATTACCTTCAGAAGTCACATAATTAGTTAGATTGCACACAGGTGGACTTTATTTAAGTGTCACATGATCTCAGTATACATACACCTGTTCTGAAAGTCCACAGAGTCTGCAACACCACTAAGCAAGGGGCACCACCAAGCAAGCGGCACCATGAAGACCAAGGAGCTCTCCAAACAGGTTGGGGACAAAGTTGGGGCGGCAGGTAGCCTAGTGGACTTGGACTTGTAACCAAAAGGTTGCAAGATCGAATCCCAGGGCTGACAAGGTAAAAAAGCAGTTGTTCTGCCCCTGAAGGCAGTTTACCCCCGTCATTGAAAATAAGAATTTGTTCTTAACTGAATGCCTAGTTAAATAAAATAAAAGGTTATGGAGAAGTACAGGTCAGGGTTGAGTTATAAAAAAATATCAGAAACTTTGAACATCCCGCGGAGCACCATTATTAAAAAATTGAAGTAATATGGCACCACAACAAACCTGCCAAGAGAGGGCTGCCCACCAAAACTAACAAACCAGGCAAGGAGGGCATTAATCAGAGAGGCAAGAAAGAGACCAAAGATAACCCTGAAGGAGCTGCAAAGCTCGACAGTGGAGATTGGATTATCTGTCCATACCCCTTTAAGATGTACTCCACAAAGCTGGGCTTAAGGAAGAGTGGCTAGAAAAAAACATTGCTTAAAGAAAGCTATAAGCAAATATATAGCGTTTAGTGTTCGCCAAAAGGCATGTGGGAGACTCCCCAAGTCTCAGATGAGACTAAAACGAAGCTGTTTGGCCATCAAGGAAAATGATCAATCACCCCGAGAACACCATCCCCACAGTAAAGCATGGTGGTGGCAGTATCATCGCCAGGGACTGGGAAACTGGTCAGAATTGAAGGAATGATGGATGGTGCTAAATACAGGGAAACCTGTTTCAGTCTTCCAGAGATTTGAGACTGGGACAGAGGTTCCCCTTCCAGCAGGACAATGACCCTAAGCATACTGCTAAAGCAACACTCGAGTGGTTTAAGGAGAAACATTTAAATGTCTTGGAATGGCCTAGTCAAAGCCCTGACCTCAATCCAATTGAGAGTCTGTGGTATGACTTAAAGATTGCAGTACACCAGCGAAACCCATCCAACTTGAAGGAGCTGGAGCAGTTTTGCCTTGAAGAATGGGCAAAAATCCCAGTGGCTAGATGTGCCAAGCTTATAGAGACATATCCCAAGAGACTTGCAGTTGTAATTGCTTCAAAAGGTGGCTTTACAAAGTATTGACTTTGGGGGGGGTGAATAGTTATGCACACTCAAGTTCAGTTTTTTGTCTTATTTCTTGTTTCACCCCTAAAAATATTTTGATTCTTCATGTTGTGTAAATCAAATGATACAACCCCCCCCCCAGAATCTATTTTAATCACAGGTTGTAAGGCAACAAAATAGGAAAAATGCCAAGGGGGTGAATACTTTCGCAAACCACTGTATATGGCCAATATACCATGGCTAAGGGCTGTTCTTATGCACGACGCAAAGCGGAGTGCCTGGATACAGCCCTTAGGCGTGGTATATTAGCAATATACCACAAACCCACGAGGTGCCTTATTGCTATTATAAAGTGGTTACCATCATAATTAGAACAGTAAAAATACATGTTTTGTCATACCCATGGAATACGGTCTGATATACGACGGCTGGCTGTCAGCCAATCAGCATTCTGGGCTCAAACCACCCAGTTTATAATTTTGAATAATGCATATCTCCAGTGGACACAACAGAACCCAAATAACAGAGAATGGAAACCTACAGAGGTAGTCCAGAACGGATGACTGTGTGTACACAACCGCCGAGGAGTGTCAGTTCCTCTCTAATGAAGAGATCATATGGCACCACTCTTCAACCTGCTTCAGATGTTATCCATGGCATGAGTGGTTTACCAGGCCAGATGGATGAGTAGCAGGCCACATTAGTGATGGGCATTCTGAGTCTTTTCGATGAGCCTGATCTTTTAACTCCACTCACCTAAATGAGCTGTTCATTTGGCTCCTAAAGAGCTCTTTGTTCAGTAGTGCTGAAATTTCATACAAAAACATTAAAATATAACATTTCGAAGGTTAAGCCTAAAAAGTTGCCTATCATTTTGTCAGATCGTGAAATGTGAGTTAAGGGTGCAGCCCGACACCGGTACACTTATGACAACATCCAGCTGAAGTGCAGGGCGCGAAATTCAAAATATATATTTTTTTAATATTTAACTTTCACACATTAACAAGTCCAATACAGCATATGAAAGGTACACATCTTGTGAATCAAGCCAACATGTCCGATTTTTAAAATGTTTTACAGGGAAGACAAAATATGTAAATCTATTAGCTAACCACGTTAGCAAAAGACACCACTTTTCTTACTCCATCAGTTTCTTACTCCATCAGGTGCTATCACAAATTCGACCAAATAAAGATATAAATAGCCACTAACCAAGAAATAAATTCATCAGATGACAGTCTGATAACATATTTATTGTATAGCATATGTTTTGTTCGAAAAATGTGCATATTTCAGGTATAAACCATAGTTTACATTTCAGCTACAATCAGAAATTACACCGAAAGCAGCCATAATATTTACAGACACCAACGTCAAATAGCTAATTACTCATCATAAAACATTTCCGAAAAATACATAGTGCGCAGTAATTGAAAGACAGGCATCTTGTGATTCCAAACAATATTTCCGATTTATTAAATGTTTTACAGCGAATACAAAATGTAGCGCTATATTTGCGTAGCCACAATAGCCAGATACACTTGGGCGCCCACGACCAATTCACATGCACGACAGATATATGAAATAACATCATAATTTGGGTCTTACTTTTGCTGATCTTTCATCAGAATGTTGAACAAGGTGTCCTCTGTCCAGATGAGTTGTTGTTTAGATTCAGAATGGCAAATTTCCCTCTTCACTTAGCATTGGCACTAGCCGAGTGGCACAAATCTCTCCGACGTAAACACAGTCAGAGGACGGAACACGGCAAAACTCCCGAAAAAATTTAAATAATCTGCTTAAACTATATTAAAAAAACATACATTACGATGATATGTTCACATGTATCAAAAAAATTCCGAGCCGGGGATAGTTGTCGTCTATTACGGCAGCAAAACAGAAGGCAATGGCACTTCCTTGTCGCGCGTTTCAGAGTACCGGAAGTGGACGGTCACGTCAAAGAAATAGCTTTTATTCCACCCCAGACCAAGATGAACACAACATTTCTTTTCTCACATCCTCTTGACACCAAGAGGAAGGCGTATGGAGTGTAAGTAGACTCCTAAGTGTCATGACCATATATAGGCATCAAGTTGAACAGAACACATATTTCTGACATTTCACTTCCTGGTCAGGGAAAGTGCTGCCAAATGAATTCTGTTTCACTCAGAGAAATAATTCCAACGGTTTTAGAAACTAGAGAGTGTTTTCTATCCAATATTAATAATAATATCCATATTGTACGAGCAAGAATTGAGTAGGAGGCCGTTTGAAATGGGCACGATTTCACTGGCTACTCAACACTTTCCCTTGCAGCCAGAAGAAGATTTATTAAATATTATTTTTTTTTACCCCAGATGGAATTAAATTGCTTGCAAAAGTTAACGTGGACCAGAATGAGTCTCTCTCCACCCTACCTATTGTTCCTGGAGAGAGGGATTACCAGATAACGTTTCATAATTTATCTACAGATAATGTTTTATGACTTATAATGGTGGTCTAGAGCTCATCAAGCAGCAGTGGTAGCAGTGTGCAAATCAGGGAGCCAAATAATTGTCTCTTTCACAGATGCGATTCGCTTCCTGACGTTCACCAAAAACATCTGTTCAAAAAGAGCCGCTTGTACTCGAAAGACCCATCACTACATCACGTGTCATAAACACTGGCCATGGTGACATTACTGTTTGTAGTCAGGGCCTTTTGGGGGCCCTAAGCGAAATGTTTACTACAAGTTTAGATAGCTGGCTAGACTAACCAATCTAAAAGATGTTAGCTGACATGGGCTAATTGAGTCACTGTCAGTGACTGACATAACGAGAGAAAAACTGCTGATGCACAACCAATGTCAAAAACTGGCACCTTGTGTATTCTACTATTCTTACTCTCAATTGTAAGTTGAGACCCTGATTGAGTTCCTAAAAAATGTAATGAAATAAAAAACGTAGGTTGCTTAATGGTAAGAGCTGGCCTTTTTATTACAATACACAGCATCAGATACTCAGAGTACAATGAGTGTCTGAGCTGAATTAAACAAACAACATTTGTTTTACTCTAATGTTTTCAATCATCTCTGCATTGAACCATCCATACTGCCGTCACCCCTCTGTAAGGAGAACGAAGGTTAATGTCGTGTGTGTGTGTGTGTGTGTGTGTGTGTGTGTGTGTGTGTGTGTGTGTGTGTGTGTGTGTGTGTGTGTGTGTGTGTGTGTGTGTGTGTGTGTGTGTGTGTGTGTGTGTGTGTGTGTGTGTGTGTGTGTGTGTGTGTGTGTGTGTGTGAGAGACAGAGATACGGGGGCAGAGTTTAATCAATCCCAAGCAATTAAGATTGTATGACCACATAAAGTAGAAACGGCTTACACTCAGCCTTCAGAACTGATTTAGTTGACTGCAAGCTTATCAGTCTGACACTTAAGACTTGAAATAGTAAATGAGATGACAATGCGCTGGAATATTAATATTTTGAAAACCAGAGTTATCTTTTCCTGCAGACAGGCCACGTTTTACAGGAGACCCGTTTCTTATCAGCCTCATAAAGTCTAACAAACAATTTAAGCAAATTCACCACTTTCACAAGACAGATGTTGAATACGGTAGGGTACTACACAGGTATTCATAAAGTATTCAAACTGAACTATGGTGATAAGAGTAATATGAATGAACAGGACTGATCTCAATATTCCCTTTCTTTGCCACCTACGAACAACATGGATGCCCTCTCACAGACCCAGCAACGTTAGTCTCTCAACCCCCCGCCCTCGTGTGCATTAAAGACTGCTTTGGGGGTGTCTCCTGCGAGGATATTTCAGGAATCTCTTTGTATGCTTTTCACATCCATAAGCTGTTTTTGTTCTTTTGGCAATGCTGAATCCTGCTTGTGATTTCATTCACTGTCACAGCAGCTACAGACAGAGCCAGGCTGAAGAATCCATTGAGTCCCTTTGATCCGAGAAGCAGCAGGGCGAGGAAAGCACAGACAGAGAGACCAAGAGGCAGGCTGAAAAGAGAGACACGGATGGAGGATGAAAATAATAGCAGAGGCTGTACAGTTGCATTCCCGGGAAGTGTTTGTATTTCCTGTGCAAGCCTAGCAGCATATGTAAAGTACCCACTGGGCACAAACTGGTTAAATCAAATTTGTTTCAACTTAATTTGTCAACGCATTGTGACGTGTGATCTATGAGGAAAATACATTGGATTTGAAAGAAGTAATCTGTTGTTTTTAGGGTACAATTTTAACCACATTACTGTGGTATTGCCCAGCCTAGCTTTGATATTTGTCACTGACTATATACAATGTGCTATTGTGAGAATGATAATTGAGAGATCCACTTAATAGATTCACTGTTGCTCTCAAAGTTATTCTAAAGGGTAGGTTAAACAGAGCAAATGAAATGGAACCATATTTGATCAATCATATATCATCATTGACGCTATTCAGGCCTATATAGCATTTGGGAAGTCATCAACAGCTATTGTTTAAATTCAGCCCAGGATTCAACTAAAAATAGACAGTACATAAGAGAGATTAAAGTAGATGTCACACGTCCAGATTTGATGGATGACCCTATGTGGTCCTATGTGAGCCTATGTGACCGCTATGTGAACCTAAGGGGTTGCCTGTCAGGGCATTCTGATGGTTAGGTGGGGGTCTTTGGGTAAGGGTCCAGTTGTCAGGTCAACCGGTAATGATTTATGACCCCAGCCTGATTTATGACCCTATGTAATGATTTATGACCCTATGTCCTGTTGTAGCAGGCCTGCCCATATTTGGGCTTCAGGTCAGGACATCCTGGCCGGGGTGGGGGTCTTTGGGGTAAGTGTCAAGTTGTCAATGTCGTAAATCAGAAAAAGATCATGATTTAGGACCCTATGTAGTGATTGATGCCCCAATGGTTTGTAGAAGGGGGGCATGCCCATATTTGGGCTTCCGGTCAGGACATTCTGATGGTTAGAGGGGGGCTTTTGGGTGGTAAGTGACCAGGTGTCATGTCAAACTGTTCCTGGATGTCTAGTGTTGGGGGGGTTGTTAATGAACATTTCAAAGAGGCTGGCTTTGCAGAAGCCTTATAAAGCCCCAAAACAATGCATGTTTAAGACTGTACAAGATCTTAAGAATAACCATGGAATTTGGGATCGGTGGCAAAGCGGTGATGACTGTAACAACTGAAGCGGGTCCTCGGTTGGTTCATAGAGCACGGGCCAAGTATCAACCCGCAATATATGATGCTCCAAAAAAACGTTTTTTAAATGTGTATAGAAGCCAAATACCTCCATCAAATGCGCTGAAAGATCAAGTGTTGATGTCTAATGGACAGCTATGGGGGTATCGGTTTGATTACGTGGCCTGTAGAGTGACCCTCTATACGGTCGCTGAAGGAGAAGAATATACAGAACAGACTGTAGGCTTGGACTATGGTGTTGAAGACTGGTCGGTTTTTCGCAAGGTGGTGTGTCCTGAACTGCGCCTTATCACCAAGGGGTATAGTGTGTTCACGGGCCACGAGACCCGTTGGGAAGGTACCCCTGACTCCTCAGGACGTATATTTCACAGGGTGAAAATACAAAGACAGAATGGACGTCCCTGCGGCTTGGAGTTCTATATCGGCACCCAGGAAATCCGAAACCAAAACCTTCGGGAGGGGGGCCATACTGGGGATACCAGACTGCGTCTGCTTATCCCTTTTAAAAGTTGGGATGTAGTGGAATTGAACATGTTGAAGGCGTTGGATGATCTCTTTGTACAGAGCCAACAGAGGCAGAGCCTTGTGCATTTAAAGAAGTGCATAATATATACGAATCTTGAAGATTACGTTTCAAAAGAGCCTCAAGAAGATACAACTTCAGAAGAAAACTAAGTACGGGGAGTCTTTAACCACGCCCAGATACCCTAAGGCGGGGTTCTACAATAAATGCAAAAGCAGCCGGTTCTTCATTTCATCATAGACCATGGATATCCCTACCTTCTACGAGGACTCCGCTACGTCATGGGGCCCCGAAACTAAGGACTCAATGCCTCGCAGCCCTACACTCTACTCACCCCTGGCAAGACCCGCGACACCACCTACATGTACCCCGCCTGAGGATGTGTTTGATGGGGTGGTCAGTACTATTTTTGTGGATACCATCAAGGCCTCTGTAGCTACACTTTTAGACTTGGTGATTGGCGACTATATAAGAGAAAAATGCATCGGCTGTGAGATCAATCACCCCAGCCAGCGTCGTCATCCTTGCCTATACGACCCTCAGAGATACTACTTTTTCAATCATTTTGAGGAGCTGGTGAAAAGACTGTGGTCCCGCAGGTTTATACCATCGCTGGTCAGCGCCCTGGAGTCTATGGGTCTTGTGCCGTCTATCCCCAGAGTTTACGGGGTAACCGAGGCCTTCCTACATGAACTGAAGGAGGCAATTTTCATCCACGAGAAACTCAAAGAAATCCGACACACCCTGGTGACCGACAACAAATACCGGGAAGCTGTGGTGGCTGATGTGGTGGTTTTCTGGCTCAATAAATCCCAAGAGACCGAGTGACATTTTGTTATTTAGAGCTATGGGTAACTATGTGTCTACGATGTTGGAGCGAATAAATACATTTTTTCTTTTGAGAGACCTTACAAATGTTATGCATCAGATTATTGAAAATAAAGTGAATAATGTATCGTTCTACACGACACACAATACCTGGGCTAATGTCGAGCGTTTGTTGAAAATGGAACAAATCATGAATCATGTACGACATACGGGTGGGAGTTTGCAATGGACACAAATGGTATCAAGAATTGTTGATGAGTCTGAAGAGCTAGAAGTAACTTTGGCTAAGATTTTGCATTATTTGTTTGAACCCCCATTTAATGTGAACGTGTATCATATTTGTTGTTTATATACTTATATATCCGACGTGTGTGTTTTAAAAATTCAGCGGCACAAACCTGTACATCTAAACCAGATATACAGGGTGTTGCATGATGTGATTGTTGAGAAAACTGGGACTTGTATCTTGCAACAAATCCTGAATTGGTTGTATACGTAATACTTGGTGTTAAAAAAATAAAAATTCTCAAACTGAAATGTTGTCGTTATTTGAAAGTTGCTCATTAACGTTATTGTCCCTCAGAGAGGCAAGAAGGATGGCTGAACAGCTGTTGAAAAACATTTATTATAATCCCTCTAACCCCGGGTCTTATGGTGGTAAAGAGCGTTTACAGAGAGCAATAGCCGAAGAAACAGGTAGCCTGTTAAGCGATGCTAAAGTGAGTGAGTGGTTATCAGAGCAGGATGCCTATACTCTCCATAAATCTGTAAGAAAACATTTTCCAAGAAATAGAGTTTTTTCTACGCATCCCTTATCCCAATTTCAGGCGGATCTATGCGACATGCAGGCCCTTGCCGATAAAAATGATGGAAATCGCTACATGCTAACGGTTATAGATATTTTCTCTAAAGTAGCCTTTGTAAGGGTTTTAAAAAATAAGAGCGGGGCCGAGGTAACCCGGGCCTTTGACTCGATCTTGAAGGCAGGAGGCGCACCCAATAAAGTGCAGACTGATGGAGGAAAAGAATTCTTCAATAAGACATTTCAGAAGCTGATGAATAAGTATAACATAATACATTTTGCTACAGGCTCGGATTTGAAAGCTTCGGTTGTGGAACGCTTTAATAGGACTTTGAAGGAGCGGATGTGGAGATATTTTACAGCTCACAACACACACCGATATCTCGATATAGTTCAGGATTTAGTAAAGGGGTACAATAACAATTATCATAAGAGTATAAGGATGAAACCGTCTGAGGTGTCTTCTGAAAACTCTTTTCAAGTCTTTAAAAATCTGTATGGTTTGTTCCCCGTTCGCCGTAAGAAAAAAATTAACTTTAAATTCAACGTGGGTGACTTGGTGCGTATATCTAAATTGAGGGGTGTTTTCGACAAAAAATACGAACAAGGTTTTAGCTCGGAGTTGTTTACCGTTACAGAATGTCTGCCACGCATACCCTCTGTCTACAAATTACAAGATTATGACGGGGATCTTATAGAGGGATCTTTTTATGAAAAGGAATTACAGAAGGTCCAGTTGGGTAAAGACAAAGTCTTTCACGTGGAGGAGATTCTAGATCAGAAGAGAGAAAAGGGTAAAAAATGGTTGCTGGTCCGCTGGAAAAACTGGCCCCAAAAGTTCAACAGTTGGGTATTGGAGCATGATGTGGTGGAGGCAACGGGGATTAATTTAAACCCACAGTCCTGATAACTAGCTCCTCATTCTCGTGTACACAGGAGTGCATCATGGAACACAGCGGCTTCTACCTGACTCTCCCCAGTAATGCGTCTGCACATATATATCGTAATAATCAGAGTTCGAATTATACAACCAATTTTCCAAAGCCTATAGAGTTATCCGAGGCTTGGGAAGTAGGTCTCAGCGAGATTACATACCCCCATAGTTGGTATAATATCAAAGATAAGGACCGTGATTTTTATTGCAAAAAGTTATCGGAACCTGCGAAACTTATTAAGCTTAAAAAAGGTTTCTATAGAACCGTCGACAGGATCGTCTCAGAGTTGAATGAACACCTAACCCTAAACAAGATGGAAATATTCCTATTCTACAATCCAATCCATAAAAGGATACAAATCTCAGGGCCTGCTAACGGGGGTATAAAGACCAGCGGTAATTTATCCTACATGTTGGGGATGGGTCCCAATAAATGGACGTATGTGAAAGATAAATTATTCCCATTCCCTGCCGATATCCATGCAGGCTTTTACAACATATTTGTGTATACCGACATCATAACCTATCAAAGGGTCGGAGACACATGTGTGCCCCTCCTGAGAACAGTTCATATAGACGGAAAGGATGGGGACATCGTCACTGTCAATTATGACAAGCCGCACTACGTACCCGTCAGCAAGAAATATATTGAAAACATTCTGGTTGAGCTTAAAACGGATCAGAACGAAAACATTGAATTTACTTATGGTAAAACTATTGTAAAACTACACTTTAGACCCACCAAAACCTCTCTACATATATAATATTTGGTATTATATTTATAAACATAATACCAAATAAAAGGGTTATGGAGCACCCTCAGCTCGACCCCAACCGTTATGTTTCATACTATGTGGATCAAGTTGGTAATGGACTACCAGGATATCATGGATCACCGACAATGTATGGTGCGGGGATAGGGGGTATATTTCGTAACCTCTTTAGGATGGTTTTACCGTTTATGAAGAGAGGCTTCAGCATAGCCAAACCACACTTAAAATCCGCGGCTAAAAATATAGTAAGTGAGGTTGTAGCAAATGCTATGACCCGCAGAGCGTCACCAGAGGTGGAGCATCAAGAAGGCTCTGGTCTTATGATATTGTCTCGAAGGCCTAAAAAGAGACCCCCAGGTTTAAGACGCAGGCCTGCACCTAAAAAGCGGAGGTTAACTGTTAAAAGAACCTCAGTAAGTCAAAGACGTGGTAAAGTGAGGAGGTCTGGACCAAAAAGAATACTAGGAAGTATTTTCTAAAAGAATAAGTGACATGGCTCTTTTACACCGAATGTCCTCTGAAGCTATAAAGACAGAACTCGATCTTTTCACGGCACCGTTAACGCAGCATTCAATAGACAGGTCCAGTTATGTGGAGATAGCCCCCCTCTCGGCTATTACAGATAACGGGCCTATCGAATTTTTCATACCAGGACACGGTGACAACTATCTGGACCTCAACAACACCTTGGTGCATTTACGTCTAAAAGTGACCAAAAGAGATGGGTCTAATATTGCAGGCGATGCCAAAGTGAGTCTCATTAATTACCCCTTGGCCACCATCTTCTCCCAAGTGGATGTGACTTTGGGTGAACGCCTAATCAGTCAAAGCAGCGCCACATACCCATATAGAGCCATCATGGAGTGTTTGCTAAACTACTCCGAAGACACTCTCAAAACACAATTTAGCGCCGGGTTGTTTAGCAAGGATACTGCAGGAGTCTCTATGGAATCGACAGACCCTTCCACGGGGGCGAACAAAGGCCTAGCGGCACGCGCTCGCTACTGCGCCGAATCTCGAGAGTTTCATTTGCTAGGCCCTATACACTCTGACATTTTCTTTCAAGAACGGTTGCTCCTAAATTCTGTTGATTTAAGATTAAAATTAACCAGGGCCAAGGATGAGTTTTGCCTGATGTCTCCCCAAGACGGGGATTTTAGTTTGAAAGTGTTGGGGGCCACCCTTTTTATTAAAAAAGTGTCTGTATCTCCGGCAGTACGCCTGGGTCACTCACATGCTTTGATGAAAGGAAATGCCCTTTACCCTCTCCAAAGAATTACCATGAAAACCTTTAGCATACCTGTGGGCAGTAGAATCTGCAGTCAAGAAAACCTATTTCTAGGCCCTTTACCTAGATATGTGGTTATAGGTCTGGTTGATCACGCCTCTAATACGGGGAGTTTAGATAAAAACCCCTTTAATTTTCAACACTTCAATGCAGAGTATGTAGCTCTCTGTCAGGACGGACGTCAGGTTCCTGCTAAGGCTTTCCAACCCCAATTTAACAACAACATATCTGTGCGAGAATTTTACAATCTATTCCTGGCCACAGGGAGGCATCTAAAAGATCTCTCTTTGCCTATTGACAGAAATGATTTTGCAGAGGGTTACACTTTGTATGCTTTCAATTTATCACCTGATGATGACACCTCAGGAAATCTGTCTGTGATGTCCCAAGGTAACCTCAGGCTGGAAATGCGTTTCCGTACACCTTTAACCTGTACAGTTAGCATGATTGTTTACGCATGCTCTGATTCAATCTTGGAAGTGAATGCCCGAAGACAGGTCTTAGTGGATTATTATTAAGGACCTTTGAGCAAAGACATGAATACCCAAGAGTTGGAAGGGCTCATGAGCCGCTTGATTGGAAAACAATTTTGTGGAGTGATGGCTTGTGATGAATTACCTATTGAGATATGGCCTGAGAGGCCTGCAATGTTTATTGTCAATACCCATCCTAAACACATGCCTGGTGAACATTGGCTAGCTATGACATTAGAACAGGAAGGTGGAAGAAAAATCTCAACTTTTTTTGATTCCTATGGCTTTCCCCCCGGTTTTTCACATTTCCCTAAATCTATTAAAGATTTTTTGACCCTAAACGGTTCAAAGATCTACTACAGCATCAAACAAGTGCAAGATAACCTTTCCACTACATGCGGTCACCACTGTGTATTTTACCTGTGCCAAAGAGCCCGGGGAGTTTCTTTTGAAGATGTTATGTTTCTTTATAAGGATGATTTAAGAAGTAATGATGACTTTGTATCTTGTTTTGTTAGAAAATATCAAAAGTGTTCAAATGTGTGTCGTTTAAGAACGCGTAATCAAGGCGTATGCTCACGTCATATGTTTCAAGAATGCCACAAATGTTAAATTGCTTATTTTTCAAATAAAACATTTTATTGAATTTAATCATAGTCATTCAAAAGTCATTTTCAAAAGTCTAACCACGCCGAGAGATCGGGATTAGGAAAAGGTCCTGAGACGTTCATGGGTGTAAATGAGTTAGCATCATCGCTTTCATAGGGGGGAGGTGTCGTTGGGGCATCTTTAGGGGTGCTGTATCTCGTTGAAGGCTTTTGTTTTAAAGCTTGAATCTGTTGACGAAGCTTATGGTTGGGTACACCCGAGAGGGGAATGTTCAGGATTGCCAGGGCCTTAAGAAACTGACGCCAGCCGGGAGGCCTTCGGTCATCAGCAACCTTGTGGGCAGCCGTGGTACTTTTAAGTAAGTCCACCATATGGGAACCCCTAACAACAGCGCCCTGAAGTATAAACTCTCCAGAATCGTTCCAAGCAGCTAATCCCTTTGAGTCTTTTATCTTGTTCATAATGTATTTAACATTCTTCCGGTTACGTAAAGGCACATGTGTCAGTAGGTCATGCATAACTTTATCTTCAAAAGGCATTTGAGCTTCACCAGACATAGGATCTTCACTAGGTAAGAGCGCCGGTACAGGCCTTACCGGGGCCTGGCTATCGTTAGGTTCGACATCTGTTAAAGGGTCCGGTAGGGAAAGTGTTAAATGGTTAGTCTCTCTCTCCCCTTGCTTTACCAGAGTCAAATATCTTTGCATTAGGTTTGTGTATTTTTGGATCTTATCATAAGGGTTCAATCCTTTTCGGTTCAAAACATCCTTCATGGCCGTATCCAAATCATTTTCAGCTGTTTGTCTGATATTTTCAGGACCCTGCATTTGATTTTTAAGTCTATCCAACTCTTGTTGTGGCACCAAGTACATTTTAGTGGCCATCACACCGCGTGTTCAACCCCCACGTCTGGCAGCAATAAGGCTGGTGATGAAGGGCACAGCTATACTGAGTAAAGGTATGAGAAAACCTCCAGACTGTTGTATACTATGTCTTTTCTTTTGAAGACTGGCCCTTTTATTGGCAAAGAGTTTGATCGCGGTCTTTTGTCTCTTTAATTTTTTCAATTGGTTCAGGGTGAGTGGAATGCGCCCTTTGAGAAGATTCAAAGCAATCTCACATAAGGCTAATATGAGATCTGAAGAACAACTACCCAAGATGGCCTTCCGTCCTTTAGCTGTAGACCCAACTAGCCTTGTCAAAAGGGGCAGGTTTCTTTTTAAACGCAGAGACATAGCGTTTACTTTTTAGGAAGGTATGCAGCAGGCCGCTCCCACGGAAACAGGCCTGTACGTAGCCTAAGCTGTTCTGGAGTATTTGCTTTTAAATCCACGATTAAATAAGAAAATGGCTCTTTGGTAGCGTCCTCATAGCTCTCCATAAAGTATGATTTCCTTCCAGGGTACATCTGCTGAGCTAGAGTGCTAATTTGCAGTTTGTCTCTAGGATTTTTAAACAATACCATGTAGTTGGCATTCAAGCTAATGGTACGGCTATTTTTACCTTGGTGAAACACATTCTGGACCAAGTAAAGCACGGACAGGTTTCTATGATGAGTATATTGGGTAAAAGCTCTTGCAATTTCTGGATGTTCGCTACCCGCAAATAGCATATCGTCCAAAACAAGCAGATTGTGTATATGTGGGGGGAGAAGTTGATCATCAGACAGAGAATCGGGTATTCCTTCAACAAACTTGATTTTTATTGTCTTCAATAATTCATCATACAGAGGTTGGTAACAGGAATAACACCATACAATATTGTCAGGCTTTTGAGATAACACATGTTCAGAATTCTCTAAAATACTTTTTACAAAAAAAGTTTTACCACTGTTTGATGGGCCTGCAATTAAGGCCGAAAAGGGCAGTTTTAAACGGGGGTCAAAATCCTGGACAGCCGTCATTATATCTTAACCTTTAAGACACACTGGGGCTTGTAGCCTAAGTCAGTAGCCAAAGGGCAATGTGGTACCGTCAGGCAATAGCCGTCTCTTGTCATAGACTACCCTGAATCTTTTAGTGAGTGGGGCGTTTCTTAGATGGAACCCCTTTTTATCCCTCACTATTTTGTTGTAGGAGGTCAAAATCTCCAAGTCACTATTCTTGTCATTTACGAACCCGTCGACCAAGCGCGTGATTGATTCCAAGTTTACACGCGGGGCATTTTCGTAGTTTTGAGTCACGCCTTTGGCTTTCAACACCACGTGATTGTCTTTAGTCCTAAAAGCATAGCTTTTGGGCCCACATGAGGACCATTCTGTGATATGGTCACCCTCGGCGAGTTCACTAGTTAAACCCCCAAGATAGTTGCTGAGTGGGGGGTTCCAATCCCCCGGCTTGCTTACATAGACCACAGAGTCTGTGTCGTGGTAAAGAACCCGCCGCTGAAGCTGTTCCATGAGGGTGTACAGTTCAAGTCGGGCATAGGCTGTGGTAAATGCTGCAAGAAACACATTTACATTACCTGGGGGTAGAACCCACTTTGGGTTGCGCCGCCATTGCACCAAGGCAATGTCTTGACTCAAGAATGAAAAATGTGAAATTTCGTATTGGTCCGAAAAAACAAATTCCAAAAATTCTTCCGGGTCTTTAATGATCGAAGTTGTTAGCATATTGCTTCTCTGCGCTAACTTCCCCCAAAGGGAGTTCAAGTACAATTTCGAAACATTTCTTTTGGTTTTGTTGACCTGTATTCTGTCAGGGTCAAGAAGTATGCCTTCTCTGTCATGGTAGTCTTGAATGTACTTCTCTTTACTTTCTTCATCTGTGACCGATGCTGGATAGCCTGAAGCCATCTGCTTGCATCTCAAGAAGGTCTTGATGTACTCTTTAAAAAGTGTGTCTGATTTCCTGGAAAAGTTCCACACTTCAAAGATTTTGGCCACACGATACCCCTTCTCCAAAGCCTTAGAGAATTCAACGGTGACCCAGACACCTGTCAGGGCTCTTTCTTGATCTGAGTGATCACATGGGTTTTCCTGGTTGTTGTTTTCACAGCATGTGCGACAAAGGGGAAAGAAAAGTTTTCCTTTAGACCCCTTGTAAGGCAGCACAGGTATAAACAGACCCCTAGGAGGGTAGACAGTCGCTTTGATTAAACCAAAATAATTTTGGGGTTCGTCAAAGTCGCTGTGAATAATTTCAGGATGCCCTATAGGATAGCATGAGGAACTCATTACATGAGGATATAGGGATGTAAAATCTACATAGCCTATTGTCTCGTCGGGTTGAGCTACATAACGCAATGTCAAAGCATTGGTCCTGCCTCCAAACAAGGCCTGTCTCGGTTCCAGGGGCTCTGGAGGGTCATATTGGGTAAGGAAGGCCTGAACATGAGGATCCGCCTTTTTCAGGGCTGTCCATTCGTGTTCCCACAAAACCACAACTTTTAACCCGTATGTAGCCTTTAAAGAATTCAGTTTGTCTTGAAACTCTTGGTACATTTCCCCAAAAGTCTTTTGGGTTAGGACACACATGGCCTGGGGGACAAAGCATAATTTACAACCGTGGAAGAAACAACCGTTGTACTCATACACTGTCTCAACACCGTCAATCTGTGTGTATCCATCTACATGGTAAGGCCCAAAAGCCTTCTCCCCCCGATTCAAAGCATGTTGGATAAAAACATTTTTATCCTGGGCTAGGTACTCCAACCATTGAATGGAGCCACTAGAGTAGGCCTTGAATTGTCGTCGGTAGTTGTCTGGCGATGGGATCGCTATAGATGCTGGAGTTAGATAGTGTGTACGATAGGTTTTCATGCACGCGGATGCAATAGTTGTACAGCTCCAGGGGTCAATGCCTGCATCTTTGATTACCTCTTCTCTGAATCTGAGGCATCCTTCACGTAGTATAACCACGTCATTGTCACAGTATGATTCCATCTCTTTATGAAAATCAAAAGTTCCATGTCTTACTGTCTCGTACCACGTCATGAATTTCTCACGCTCTTTGGTAGACATTTGATCACAACCGTACATTTCGGGGGCTGGATAAGCTCCTATATAATGTAGATTCTCCTCAGATGTGAAGAAGTGGGGGAAATAGCCTTTGACCGAGTTTTCAAAACCCAAGGCCTCTGGCATTTGAGCCAATCTCATGGGTAAGAAGCTTAAGCTGTCAATGTATCTCTGTTTGAAGGCGTGGTCAACAAAACATAAGATTTTACTCCCTTGAGCAATGACACTGGGCGCCACGCCTTGCTGTATCAAAGGGTTCAGAAGCAGATAGGAGTCATAGGCGCGCGCATTGTGTGCTATAAACGTGAAGTTTCTGTACTGGGCCTTTCTAAAATGTTTTAGAAAGAGTCGGGCGCAATCGGGCCCCTCGGCCGACCACTTTTCACCGGTGAAAGTCATGGTAGATACAAAAATAGGCAAGTGAACCCCTGATTGCTGATTTGTCTCAAAATCATAAAAAACATATTTCTCTGTATGTTCATCTTCTGCCAGGGGCTGAATGTAACACTCATGTGGTACTTCTTGAACAACTTCTGCGTCTCTGCTTTTCAAGGGCCCTTTACAGATTGGGCAATGTATGATTCCACAAACATGGGGTTTAGGGCTGTCTATTTTAAGGTTGTAATTGCAATGACATTTTGGACATTTCTTGTTAATGTCACAAATGCTTACAGATTTACAGGCCTTGGGGTGCCATGTTTCAGTTTTGTGTTTTTCGTAACAGTAGGCTGAACGACATGTGCGGTGACAATCCTCACAGGGTGTCAAGTTTAGCGGTTGCATAGGGCAATGTTTATCCAGACATACTGAACAGTTATAACGGCACGAGTGCCCCCCCTTGCGGGTGTAGCCGGTATGACAGGCTGGACAGACATATGGGGCGCCTAAAAATGCGGTGATGTTAGTTACGGCATAGTAATGCTCATTTTGCACATAAAAGTACATAGTCTTAGGGTGTGGCTCTTGTATATTTTGGAACTTCAGGAGCGCGTCATTAGCCCTGCTGTGGTACAAAACCACAATCTTGATATTCAGAAAGTTTTCAAATTTGCCTATGTCTGAGAAAGCCACAGCATCCTGTATACCTAAACCCACAGCCTTTTGTAGCTCTTGAGCTTTCTGTAACGCTTCGCGCTCTGTACATCCTGGGCTGAGTAAGTGGGCCAAACCTATGGCAAAGCATAGCTTATTACCATGATTGTGAACGATTATGAGGTAGGCCTTTTTATTGCTTATGATTTCGGACTGCATCAGGCTATCGAGTTTACGTCTCTGCCCGCCGCCTCCTTGGGGTGGCCGGACTAATTGTACTACAAGTTCGAGGGTCCTATCTGCTAGCACGTTTAAATTTGACTGAACAAGGCGTTCTAGCAGGTTAACAAATTGTTCAAGATCTGCTTCACCCCTATTTAAAATAAGCGACACACGGCTCTGCAGACTGTCTCCTAAAATTTCCAACTGTAAGGTATCCCTTGGTTGGCTATAAGCTCTAACTCTATCTACCAGTTCATTCAAAGTGTCCATAAGCATTACGTAAAACACAGCATATTCCCGAATCTGACCCCCCCATGCGAAATTGAAAAACTGTCGAACCTCAATATTGTGGAATTTATTTCGATACAAAACATGTTCACTGCGATCAAGACCATCCCCATCCTGATTTGCTAGACAATCGTCCAACTGTTCAAAAACATCGTATTGGGTTTCAGACTCTTCAGACATGGGTGTTAAAGGCTGGCTTAGAGGTGTAGGTGGTGCAGAATTAAACCTAGGGCTTTCGTTCTGTACATTGTGATCAAGACCTTCCCGATCCAGATTTGATAGACATTTGTTCAGCTGTTCAAAAACATCGTATTGGGTTTCCTCTTCGAACAAGGGTGTTAAAGGATGGCTTAGAGGTGTAGGGGGTGCAGAATTAAACCTTGGGCTCTCGTTCATCTGGGTAATTAAAGATATGATTGATTCGGGTATCTGTGATAACCTGTTTTCATCTGCAGACCCTGACTCATTCATACGTGTAATAATTTCAATGAGTTCGGAGGGAATCTGGGATAATAGGTTTTCATCTATAGCCCCTATGTCAATTAGCCCAGAATCATTCATATGGTTAATTATATCTTGGAGCTCTGTAGGGATTTCCGCTAAGAGGGTTTCAATTGTCTCGCTTAGGTTTATAGGGGGCGCCATTTCTCTACTTAAGGATGTGTGTGCTTGTGTTTTTTTACATATGTGTTTTTTAACGGAGGTATTTGCTTGTTTTAACCCTACTGTTGTTTAACATGCGGGGAAGCTCTCTACGCCAGAATGACACATCCTGATTGTATTGATGTTCGAATAGAATACCCATACGACGTTGAAGTAAAGCCTTTCGTGATTTTAAACCCTGTGTAAAAGCCTTGAAAAGCACGGCTTGATCTATTTCACAAGAGGCTCTTCCCCCACCAGAATTGGCCGCTTCAATAAGGTTGGCAACTTCACAGAACATCAAATCGTCTACCTCAGAAATGTCATTTAAAACTTTGAAATCATCAGGCTTCGCTGTTCTGGTGACTGGGGTCTTTGGCGCCTCCTCGGGATCTAGATGTGTAGCTTCTTGGAGCTCTTTATAAGCAGGCGAGGAGTCTGCATTAAAAATAATACATACAGAAAAATAGGTTATTAACCCTAAAATATGTTTGATAAAAATGTAAAATACATTTCAGATATAAGCCTATATATTAACAATACATTAATTAAATACCTCGGCTTTTTTGAAGAGGGCTGTTCTGAAGAAGCTCTGAGAACTCGGGAACATGTCTTTGGGCAACCCTAATTATAGCATCTGCCTGGTCTGTAGCTTGTGAGCCTGAAATTTAAAAAAAACAGCATTAGTCCATGTTTAAACATATTCAGGCATAAAAATAAAATATATATAAATGATAATTGATTCATACCTTGTCCTTGTAACGCTGTCTCGTGAATACCCTCCCAGTAGTATTGTTCGGGTGAAGCGGACCTGTGGATCTGGGCCCTGATTGTCCGTTGGTGTTTAATAGGGGGCGTCCAGCGGTCCTGGGTCAGGGGAGTTGACAGGCCGTTTAAAGTCTCTGTTTGCGGCTTCTGTGTAAATACATCCTGGGAGTAGGGCACAATTGTCTCGTAGGCATATCCTTCACAGAAACCGTGTAGACTCCCTATGGCACCCGTTCTAGGAGGTATTTCCGCTGTAAACACATAAAATAACTTTTAATATAAGACGCCGATACTTTTTGTTTTTAAGGTATAAATATTCTTAAGGAATTCTTGGAATCTTACTTACTACAATTCAGGGTCGGCGTTGGGATGTAAACAATTTGTTCCGGAGACCCTACGACCGGTTCGAGTTCAGTTATATCTCGGAGAATCTGAGTGAAGGTTTGAGAATCTAAAAAAAACATTAGATAATATTAAAGCTCTAATCATTTTAGCTAATATTGACATTTTATACGTTAAGAATCCGGGCCCTAAGACCTGTTTAATATTTCTATAACATACAACGTTTTCAAACAATTCCCAAGAACAAACAAATCTAATATATAGCATATGTAAATATTTATTTCAAGAACTAACCTTGAGAAATATCCATCAGGAGGGTATTTACCAGATCTTTTTTAAAGGGGTCCGTCCGATAACTATTCCTGGAGGAATGCTGTAGGGTAAATGCGCGAAAACGATGCTAACAGGGGGGACCTGTTTTGCTTAGCTTTTGTAGCCGTCGGACTCTAGGGGTGTCGTATTTTTCGCGCTAAAACAGCCTAAAAAGTTATCTTTGAAACCTAAGGCATGTGGTTCAAACACCAGCCATTTGGTTCAAACATAGGGTATTGGGTGGCGTCTAAACATTAGGTATCTTTTGATATTCTAAAATCTCCGGGGGCTAGCATCTAGATGCTGGGGCTGGGGAGGTCTCGACAGCGCTAGGGCTGAATGACTTTTAGACATCTGTTTGGCCTGATAGTGTAAACCCTGGTTTCAAACGACCCCCCCATGCATAGAGAGAGAGCCTTGAGCGCAGATGCAAGGGTATTTTTTTAACAAACACCTCGCCCCCCTTTTTCTGTTTTTGAAACACACACACACCCACACACACACACACACAGCCACTACAGCACAAGCACGCCCATACGCGCGCACATTGCGCAAGTTTTTTTTCTCAGGGACAGACTGCGCTAAGCGTGAACAAACGCGAGAGTTCATAACGTGGTGAGATTCTGTTTTTAAAAACCATTTTATTTCATTCAAAATATTTAGTACATACATTTTATAGCCTTACATTCTTAAGGTATTTTACGAAGCCTTTCTTACAGATCCAGGGATCTGATGCAACCACCCCCCATTGTCAGTGTCCAGTTGGTCATCAAAATGCCGGGATCTCTTGCCAGGCTCATCAACACTTGCTAAGTTTTCACTCCAGGGGTAAATCCTACGTCGGTCCTTTTGGTCCTGGCTATGTCTCAAGAAAAGTCGAGGCCAGCGTCTTAACTGTTCGCGATTTTTGAAGAGAATGTCCAGCTTATTCATAAGTGTTATGAAAATTGGATAATCAACCCATTTAAAACTAAACACAGGAATAAAAAAGTTGACATCTTTGCATGCTCTGGATGCTACTGGAGAATTGACAGACTTTGTAGCATTACCCGCATCATAAACTTGACAGGCTAAAATTGTCACTTTGTTGTCCGGGTTATAGTCCATTGAAGCAATTCTTAGAGCCTTGAGATCACTGCGTCCGAAGACCTGTTCTTCCAACGCATAGCCTGGCACAGCTGTGCCACTCAGGACCTGTTCAATTTTACAAAGAGCCATCCGGATGTTTAGCCATTCTCTCATGCCCAGAGCAGGAGAAAAACTCCCAGGTTTTGCCTGATAAACGGGTTTGGGGCCACAGGCGTTGAAGATCTTTACCGTAGAATCCTCCGGCTGGAATATGTAAGACATAGGGCCCTCACTCGTACCCAAAAATCCTTTAAAACATTCTGGAGCTTCACACAGAACTTCCTCAATGCTTTGTTCACTGGGTTCATGACAAGCCGAGCATAACATACCATAAATTGACATATGTGTCATTTTTGTTTAATATTCAGGGGGTTTATCTTGTACAATCTTAAACATGCATTGTTTTGGGGCTTTATAAGGCTTCTGCAAAGCCAGCCTCTTTGAAATGTTCATTAACAACCCCCCAACACTAGACATCCAGGAACAGTTTGACATGACACCTGGTCACTTACCACCCAAAAGCCCCCCTCTAACCATCAGAATGTCCTGACCGGAAGCCCAAATATGGGCATGCCCCCCTTCTACAAACCATTGGGGCATCAATCACTACATAGGGTCCTAAATCATGATCTTTTTCTGATTTACGACATTGACAACTTGACACTTACCCCAAAGACCCCCACCCCGGCCAGGATGTCCTGACCTGAAGCCCAAATATGGGCAGGCCTGCTACAACAGGACATAGGGTCATAAATCATTACATAGGGTCATAAATCAGGCTGGGGTCATAAATCATTACCGGTTGACCTGACAACTGGACCCTTACCCAAAGACCCCCACCTAACCATCAGAATGCCCTGACAGGCAACCCCTTAGGTTCACATAGCGGTCACATAGGCTCACATAGGACCACATAGGGTCATCCATCAAATCTGGACGTGTGACATCTACTTTAATCTCTCTTACATATACTGTAGGCCTGCGGTTTCAAGCTTCAGTTGATTTCTAAATGGAATCTACAAGTCAATAATAAATATGTTGGATTCACGTCTCCCTCGCAAATAAAAATCAAAGTTAAAGAAAAGGATTAAATCAAATATAACTGAATTTATAATTTAAAGTTTGATTTGACTTAGTCCTATTATTTAACTTACATTTTTGGTTGAAATGGAGATGTGAATCCAACATATAAATAATTCATTTGTAGACAAACTGGAGTTAAAGCCAGCGTCAGTGGTACAGATGGAGCTCTACAAGCAGAAGAAACATCTCCTTCAAATGTTGATATTTGGCTGCGTTAACAACCAAACACAATTCAATATCACTTTTGCAATACGGAAAATAGTCTATTAACTTGTCTACAAGTTAACAAATTATAGGTTGGATTCGTGTCTCCATCTCAAGCAGAAATAAAATAAAAGGATTAAGCCAGTGGCTCAGATCTAAATATCCAAGCAGTAGATACATCTCCTTGTCAACAAAACACAATTCAATATTACTTTTGTGAAACAGTAAATAGCCTAATGTTAAAGCGATCTTACAAACTAGTGTAACAGTATTTATTCTACCGTAACATGAGTAACACATCCATGGCCACATTTTGAGGTTACTGTAACAGTAAATGTCTTCTTATGTAAATATAGAAAGCATGTATGTTCAGGGTCGTGGGTCTCTACACCGAGTCTCAAACAGCATTGATCACTTGCACCATGTACTTTAATGTCATCTCAACTACAATCCAGGACATTTGGTTGTGCTATTAGATGAAGCACAGTGATAACACATTAAGTTGTTAAATAAATAAACAAAATACCTGACATTGTATCCCATTGGAATTTTGTTGTGCTTTTAGATGGTTGAAAGCATAGTAATAACACATTGGGAATTCAACAAACTATTGTCTGTTTTTTTGAGTGGGTGAAAATAGGTTGGAATCTCATTGATCAACAAATCTACCAAATATGACCCAATTCTCCACATTGAAATGACATGGTGTGCCCAGTGGGCATTTTGTTTTAGTCATGATTACATGTTGTCATGTCAAAGAGATATTGTATAAGATACGACCTTTTGACTTTGTTCAAAGAGATATGACAAAATATATTTGACACTGATGGATAAAGGTTTAATAAAAGAAATTGAGGAAGTTGTAGTTGAATAAACAAGAGTAATTTTTTACGTTACATGGTTTCTTTTTAAAGCATAAGATACCATTCACTCATTCCTGCAGTCATAACATGAATATGCATTGCACAAAAAAGGAGAAATATGATGGAAGAATGGTTTGGAAATGTCACTGAATAAAAGAGAAGCTACAATGTTAAACTTATCCCGAATCATCAGATGGCTGTGAGCTGCTGAGACGGAGGGAAGACAGCAGAAAATACAAACTTTTTCCTCTTTCGCTCTGTACATTTTGTCTCTGTTCCTATTAAAACAGGGGACACTCACCTTTCCACCTGAACTGCTTAAAAAACCTATTCGGGATCGGTGTCCCTTCCACGGGACAAACTTATATTGTAGGTTCTGATAAGGGTAAGACAATGGAATTAAGCTAATAAGGCATTTATAAGTTATATTCTTCAATTGGAAAGGGAATACCCAGTCAGTTGCACAACTGAATCAGAGAGGTGAGGGGGGTTGCCTTAAATCAACGTCAATGGCACTCGGAGGGCAGAACGGCAGATTTTTCCACCTTGCTGGCTTGGGGATTCGAACCAGCAACCTTTCAGTTACTGGCCCAATGCTTTTAACCGCTAGGCTACTTGCTTAAAATGTAAAAGTCCAAAAAGGAATGTAGCAATTGCAGAAGGCCCCTTTAAAGATTTAAAACCACCTGGATCTCATGCAATCACATGAAATACTGGGATAAATCAAATGAATTTATAAAGCCCTTTTACATCACACAAAGTGTTATACAAAAAGACAGCAAGCAATGCAGATGTAGAAACATGGTGGCTAGGAAAAACTCCCTAGAAAGGCTAGAAATAACAAAGAAACCTAGAGAAGAACCAGGCTCTGAGGGGTGGCCAGTCCTCTTCTAGCTGTGCCGGGTGGAGATTATAACAGTACATGGCCAAGATGTTCAAACGTTCATAGATGACCAGCAGGGTCAAATAATAATAATCATAGTGGTTGTAGAGGGTGCAACAGGTCAGTACCACAGGAGTAAATGTTAGTTGGCCTTTCATATCCGACCATTCAGAGTTAGAGACAGCAGGTGCGGTAGAGAGAGGGAGTCAAAAACAGTAGGTCTGGGACAAGGTAGCACGTCTGGTGAACAGGTCAGGGTTCCATAGCTGCAGGCAGAACAGTTGAAACTGGACTAGCAACACAACTAGGTGGACTGGGGACAGCAAGGGGTCATCAGGCCAGGTAGTCCTGAGGCATGGTCCTAGGGTTCAGGTCCTCCGGTGGGGAGGGAGAGGGATAGAGAATTAGAGGGAGCATACTTAAATTCACACAGGACACCGGATAAGACAGGAGAATTACACCAGATATAACAGACTGACCTTAGCCCCCCGACACAAACTATTGCAGCATAGACACTGGAGGCTGAGACAGGAGGGGTCAGGAGACACTGTGGCCCCGTCCGACGATACCCCCGGACAGGGCTGAGTATAGCCCACAAAGCTTCCATCCACGGCACGAACCCAAGGGGGTGCCAACCCGGACAGGAAGATCACGTCAGTGACTCAACCCAAAGTGACGCACATCGCTCCTAGGGACGGCATGAAAGAGCACTAGTAAGCCAGTGACTCAGCCCTCATAATAGGGTCAGAGGAAAATAATCCCAGTGGAGAGAGGGGAACCGGCCAGGCAGAGACAGCAAGGGTGGTTCATCACTCCGGTGCCTTTCCGTTCAACTTTGCACACCTGGACCAGACTACACTCAATCATAGGACGTACTGAAGAGATGAGTCTTCAATAAAGACTTAAAGGTCGAGTCCAAGTCTGCGTCTCTCACATGGATAGGCAGACCATTCCATAAAAATTGATCTCTATAGGAGAAAGCCCTGCCTCCAGCTGTTTGCTTAGAAATTCTAGGGACAATAAGGAGGCCTGCATCTTGTGAGCGTAGCATACGTGTAGGTATGTATGGTAGGACCAAATCGGAGAGATAGGTAGGAGCAAGCCCATGTAATGTTTGTCAGTTAGCAGTAAAACCTTGAAATCAGTCCTAACCTTAACATGAAGCCAGTACAGAGAGGCTAGCACTGGTGTAATAAGATCACATTTTTAGGTTCTAGTCAAGATTCTAGCAGCCGTGTTTAGCACTAACTGAAGTTTATTTAGTGCTTTATCCGGGTAGCAGGAAGGTAGAGCATTGCAGAAGTCTAATCTATAAATGACAAAAGCATGGATTAGCTTTTCTGCATCATTTTTGGACAGAAATATTCAATTTTTTGCAACGTTATGAAAATGGAAAAAAGCTGTCCTTGAAATATGATTGATATGTACATCAAAAGAGAGATCGGGGTCCAGAGTAATGCCGAGGTCTTTCACAGTTTCATTTCAGACGACTGTACAACCATCAAGATTAATTGTCAGATCCAACAGAAGTTCTCTTTGTTTCTTGGGACCTAGAACTAGCATCTCTGTTTTGTCAGTTCAAAAGTAAAAAATCCACTTCCTTATGTCTGAAACACAGGCCTCCACGGAGGGCCATTTGGGGCTTCACCATGTTTCATGGAAATGTACAGCTGTGCATCGTCCACGTAGCAGTGAAATTTACAGCTATGTTTCCGAATGACATCACCAAGAGGTAAAATATGTAGTGAAAACTATAGTGGTCCTAAAACTGAACCTTGAGGAACACAGAAACTTACAATTGATTTGTCAGAGGACAAAACATCCACAGAGACGAACTGATATCTTTCAGACAGATAAGATCTAAACCAGGCCAGAACTTGTCCGTGTAGACTAATTAGGGTTTCCAATCTCTCCAAAAGAAAGTGGTGATCGATGGTGTCAAAAGCAGTACTAAGGTCTAGGAGCACGAGGACAGATGCAGAGCCTTGGTCTGATGCCGTTAAAAGGTTATTTACTACGTTCATGAGTGCAGTCTCAGTGCTATGATAGGGTCTAAAACCAGACTGAAGCGTTTTGTATACATTATTTGTCTTTCGGAGCTTGGTACACATCCGGTGGATAGGGAGCCATTTATTATGTTCAACATAGGAGAGCCAAGCACAGGAAGCAGCTCTTTCAGTAGTTTAGTTGGAACAGCTTGAAGGTTTAGAGGCCATGACTATTTTCATGAATGTGTCAAGAGAAAAAGGATAAAAAAATGTGAGTGTCTCCATTGATCCTAGGTCCTGGCAGTGTTGTGCAGACTCAGGACAACTGAGCTTTGGAGAAAAACGCACAATCAAAGAGGATTCCATAATTTGCTTTCTAATGATCAGGATCTTTTTTTCGAAGAAGTTCATTGTTCTTATTCTCCTTAATTATGGTGGAAAAATAGGTGATCAAGCAGCAGTGAGGGCACTTCGATGGTACTGTCTTTCCAGTACTGGGAGAAGAACTTGCCTCTGATTCAAGATTCTGTTGTTCTATGTCTAATTTTCATGTTTCTTATTATTTAACTAGGCAAGTCAGTTAACAAATTCTTATTTACAGTGAAGGCCGTTCCCCAGACCAACCCGGACGACACTAGGCCAATTGTGCGCCGCCCTATGGGACTCTCAATCAAGGCCGGTTGTGATAAAGCCTGGAATCGAACCAGGGTCTGTAGTGACGCTTCTAGCACTGAGATGCAGTGCCTTAGACCGCCGCGCCACTCAGGAGCGCATGTGATGGTTATTATTGCAGACATCATTAACCACAATCTAACTTCATTGTTTTTAGAGGGCTGTGGATTGGTCCTCCCGTAAAAATCACCAAGTCACAGACTAAATATAATGAAAAAGGTGACTCTTTTCTCAAAAACTTTAGCAACTCTAAAAAGCACTTAATCCCAAACTCACAACGGATCCATGAGTAACCTCGTTTATTAGTGAAAGGCTGAGTAAAGCCTGAATCGAGAGGGAGGAGAGAAGCCCTAATATTCTGACTTTTTTATCCGCATCTAACAGAAGAATTTGTGGAGGATCAGAGGCTTAGACTAGAGATGAGCAAACTGAAAAATAGATGCTGTGCTACAGTCAGTCTGGATGATATTGAGGCTTTTGTATCCTGCTCTACTGGCAATGTGTGCTGTAGGATGATATGACAGACAGCCCAGAGACAATCTCCTGCACACTGAGAGAGAGAGAGAGAGAGAGAGAGAGAGAGAGAGAGAGAGAGAGAGAGAGAGAGAGAGAGAGAGAGAGAGAGAGAGAGAGAGAGAGAGAGAGAGAGAGAGAGAGAGAGATTAAAAGAGCACTTGAGTAGGCTCAACAGTCCCACACATGCGTCGTTGCACCTTACCGAAATCCCAGAGTCAAAACATGTATCACATGCCATGTATCAGATGTCATGTATCAGATGGCTATGAAACATTCCTGTGTAACTCACTATCCTTGTAACTAGGAATTATGAGTTAGACATCACAGACTTGGCTGAGCATGTATCAGACGTTATGTAAAAGGTGTATGTGCGCACGGGCTTGTAACTTGACAGGGCTTGTAATTAACTCATCATTATGTTTCCGTTTAAAAATTCTGGCTATACATATTCGTACATCACTTATGTTTTTCTCTTGATGGTAGCTCTTGGATATTGCACAGCAGTGCCAATTCAACCATCTGCTATTTTCTGCTGCCCCCCACTGGGGCCAGAAAATATTGCACTGCTCATGAGAATTAGGAATTGTACATTTGCACTGATTTGGCAGACTAGACAACGATGGTGGATAAATGAAGACAACTCACTCAGGCTGTTAACCATTGGAGACATGAGGACTGCAGATGTGGCCAGGGCAATAAATTGCAATGTCCGTACTGTGAGACGCCTAAGACAGCGCTACAGGCAGACAGGATGGACAGCTGATCATCCTCACAGTGGCAGACCATGTGTAACAACACCTGCACAGGATCGGTACATCCGAACATCACATCTGCAGGACAGGCAACAACAACTGCCCGAGTTACACCAGGAACGCACAATGCCTCCATCAGTGCTCAGACTGTCCGCAATAGGCTGAGAGAGGCTGGACTGAGGGCTTGTAGGCCTGTTGTAAGGCAGGTCCTCACCAGACATCACCAGCAACAACTGGACCAGGCAGGACTGGCAAAATGTGCTCTTCACTGACGAGTCGCGGTTTGGACTGCGCTTGTTGTCATTGCAGGCAATCTCAATGCTGTGCGTTACAGGGAAGACATCCTCCTCCCTCATGTGGTACTCTTCCTACATGCTCATCCTGACATGACCCTCCAGCATGACAATGTCACCAGCCATACTGCTCATTCTGTGCGTGATTTCCTGCAAGACAGGAATGTCAGTGTTCTACCATGGCCGGCGAAGAGCCCGGATCTCAATCCCATTGAGCATGTCTGGGACCTGTTGAATCGGAGGGGAAGGACTAGGGCCCTTCCTCCCAGAAATGTCTTGCAGGTGCCTTGGTGGAAGAGTGGGGTAACATCTCACAGCAAGAACTGGCAAATCTGATGCAGTCCATGAGGAGGAGATGCACTACAGTACTTAATGCAGCTGGTGGCCACACCAGATACTGACTGTTCATTTTTATTTTGACCCACCCTTTGTTCAGGGACACATTATTCCATAAATAAACGCAGTTGACAGTGAGAGGACGTTTCTTTTTTTGCTGAGTTTACAAGGCTGAACAATATACGGTCAACAACCACATCAAAGGTCATGCTTCAGTGAGGCACAGAGGTACTATTTCTTTCTTTGCTTATTGAATGTATTTGACGTTCACGTTTTTGCCCTATTTTTTTCAGTTACATGAGTGTATTTAATTGAATTGTATAACTTGTTACTTTACTCTTATTCCTCTCTTTCAGAGTTCACAATCATAAAGTGTGGCTTCAGTTGTAGAAATGTGACACACTTTCATTGTTGCTGTTGCACGGCAACAATAATTAAAAGAACACAGTTTCTGAAGCACCTGACTTACCATCAGCATCCAGTGGCCCCTCAAGAGCACCCAGAGGCCCTTAAACAGTCCTCAGAGGCCGCTCAAGAGCTCCGCCCCTAAAGATCTTGTCCATGATCAGGTTAGATATTTCTTTAAATTAAATTATTATTCTGTACCATTTGATTGTCATTCCTCTATTGAAAATTGTACCTTGTTCACACCACAGCAAGGTTTCTCAAACCGTGGGGTGTTTGTTTTGATGGTAAGATGCTGGCTATTCTTTTTACAGTATTATTTAGTCCTATTTTCTGTGGTTATAACATATGAAAAGTTATCATTTCTGTGCTTGCAGCATGCAAAGCACACTACTGTTATTGCTCATACTTTTTCTTGTTTATTTATCTTGACACTTTTTGGAACCGATTTCCTACAGTTTTTACACTACATGCACAATTCATACATCAAACTCCTGCAGAGCTGGATGCTGATGTGACATGCTGTGACTTCTTGGGGGGTCACGTGTTCTACATCATCCTGAAATATATTGGAGTGGGGGGGGATTTAAGTCTTTAAACATTGGTTTAAGACTATACCACTCATCATATGACACCTCCTACCTGTAGTGTGTTTTGTTTTCGCCGCCTTTTTCAATCTTTCAACCTCTCTCCTTCAGACCTTAGTGAGTGAATGACATACCTTAAATATGAATATATATTCAGGTCAGTCTGGCTACAGTGATATGATGAGTGGTATAGTCTTAAACCAACCGCTTTATATAATATTTCTTACGATCTTCAAAAATGAACACACAAACGTGTTTGTTTGTATTCCGTGTGTCAAACCTCAGATGGACCAACAACAAAAAAAACGGTGGGCGGGGTCAAAGGAGCCCAGCCCCGAACTTCACACTACAGTCAGGGGTACTTGGTTTGATGCGAACTACATATTGTTTTGTACCAGCAGACACAGTTTGGAGGTGTTGTGCGAGTAAATGGCCCAATGGCCTTGGTCGTATCAGCAATGGCCAATTACTACAAGCGTTATCACAGACCAAAATTCTGACAGACGCCATGATTCTTGTTTTCCTTCAGTGAGTAACAGCTGACCCAAAGGGAATTAGAAACAAAGGAAACGTAACGTACTCGCCATCGACGATTGGTATGCTCATACAGGTAGCTAAAACATAATATTCTCAGTCATAGATACGCATTTGTTTGTGTACGAAAACGTTACTTTTACGAGACGTATTAGCTAGATAGCTAATACCAGTCAGCTAACCAACACGAATGTTAACCCAGTTAGTGAACAATAAAAATGGGTAGCTAGCTAGAACCCTAACGCTAGTTGTCAAACTAAATAAGATAGTTAGCCAGGTATATAGCAAAACGTACTAATCCATGAGGGATAGCCACATTTCCTCGTTGGTACTTTAACTATTGGTTTCTGTTTTGCTAACTAACGTTAGCTAGCTAACTAGACTCTGAAGTCAATCTAGAAGTCGAGGGAGGCTGAAGTATTTGATAGCTGATATCTGTCTAGTTCTGTAAATGTACTCGAAAGGCTAACTAAACTAGCTACCTCTGAAGCTCATACGGCTCAATGTAATTAAGCCACTTTATATAAACTGTAACCAGTATGCGAATCAAGCCGAATGGCAAAGATAGCTGCATTTGTGTTGAACTAACAAAGTTAGATGGATCAGTTAACTAACTTAACTGTCATAGTTGCTAGTTATCATGAAATGTTGGTTTAGATGGCATGTTGTTATTAACGTTAGGTAGCATGTGCTACGACATTATTTAACATTAGCTTACCAGCTAACGTTAGCTACCAACTTGTTCAGATAGCTAGCTAACTAATGTCAAGTGTTTACTTAGTAGTTTAGCTCAACCAGTAACCACTGTCAAAAATGAACTATTATAGAAGTTAGCTAACAACTTGCAAGATGCAATCCGCTAGTCTTTGATTCAATTTGTCAAAACAGAGGTTTGTGAACGTGTTAGCCACACTGTCAAAGTGATGGAAAGTTATTTTATGTATCAGAAATAATTAACGTTAGCAAGGTATGTGTGTTATTGGCAGCACACCACAACCCCCTCCCAAACTGGCCTGTAGTTAACATTTGATTTACAGGAAGGTCTTGTTTTTGTCATTTAAGATAGCTAGGCTAGCTATTTTATCAAGTCTTTGCCTTTGTGGGAGCTCCTAAACTCAACACGTGGATCTTGCTGTTTGTACAATCTTGACACATGTCCCCTACAGTGTCAATCTGTTCATGACCCTGTGTTTTTTCTGATTTTGTTAAGATGTTACTTGATTTTTAGAATTGAAGCAAAATAATTTGTGTATACGTGTTTTTCTATGGCTCTCTTTAAGAGTGCTCATTCAATAGCCTCTTGTTTTTTTCATGGTACTGTTTCCACTAGTTACCACAGCCATAAAGTCAAAATTGGCTATATCGTTAAAGAAATATAAAAACTAAATTTTCTTTTTGATCTAAATTTAAGGTTAGTGTTAGCAGTGTGGTTAGGGTAAGATTTAATCCGATTTTAAGAGAAATTGTAGAAATGGTTCATGACTTTGTGGCTGTGGTAACTACTGACGACCATTTGGCACAGGGTCTGAATCTGTGGCGCTGAATGAATGGCAGGTTGAAGCAGCTGTCTACGGAGTGGTTTTACTAGAGGTGTACATTTAGTTTCTGAAAAACCCCCTGTTATCTACTGCTTTGCATGTTTGGAGATGGCCTCTTGGAATAAGTAATTACCTTAGGCTAGAGAGAAATTGCTGCTACAGAGAGGCATGTTATCCATGTTAAAAACAACAAACTTAAAGAATATTTCAGTGAGTGCAGGTTTTTCCTTTCTTCAAATAAGTTTAGGCTAAACAGACTTGCAAAGTACTGTATTGAATTTGCATTATCTTAGAGTCATTTTTTTTTTTTCACAGGTTTGTAAATATTAGGTGTCCTAGGAATTCATGTGATGCTATTTGCCTATGAGTCAAAATCTCCAGGATAGCTCTTTGAGGGAATCGTTTCAAATGGATCATGCAATCTATTTTTGTGTTTTTTTTTAGTATTACAGGGATGCCCAAGGAAAAATATGATCTGGCCGACCTGAGGCGGATGTACACGATAATGTCCACTGATGAGGCAGCCAACGGGAAGAAGTCATACTGGGCTGAGCTCGAAATCAGTGGTGAGGACCGGTTGGGGCGGCATCACATGCTATAGCATCAAATACAGATGAAACTGTTTGGCTTAGCGCATGTCGAAAAGCTCATTGTGGTGACGGCATTAGTATGTATTAGTCACTTCACCCATAACTACATGTAGAAATGACCTCGACTAACCTGTACCCCCTGTATATAGCCTCATTATTGTTTAATGTGTTACTATTTATTTTTATTTTTTTTGTAAATGTTTACTTAACTATTTTCTTAACTGCATTGTTGGTTAAGGGCTTGTAAGTAAGCGTTTCACAGTAAAGTCTACACCTGTTGTATTCGGTGCATGTGACAAAATACAAATTGATTTGAAGGCTTCCACACGTAAGCCTATGCACAGGAGGTTGGGGGCAGCTTAATTGGGGCGAATGTGCTCGGGGTAATGACTGGAGTCGTATCAAACACATGGTTTCCAGGTGTTTGATGCCATTCCCTTTGCTATGTTCATTATGTGCCGTTCTCCCCTCAGCAACCTCCCGTGGCCTAGTAGGTGTGTTTTTTATTTTTATTTAAATTACTGTATTTCTGTGCTCCTGTTTTCACTGACTCTTGTCCCCTCATTCCCCCCTCGCCTGGGCAGGTAAAGTGAGGAGTCTGAGCACCTCGTTATGGACGTTGACTCACCTCACTGCTCTTCATATCGGCGATAACTCCCTCTGTCGTATCCCGCCCGATATTGCCAAACTTCAAAACCTGGTGTACCTGGACCTCTCATCCAACAAGATCAGGAGCCTGCCTGCCGAGCTTGGCGACATAGTGTCTCTCAGGTCTGTCAGTCTACAGTGGCGACATAGTGTCTGTCAGTCTACAGTGGCGACATAGTGTCTGTCAGTCTACAGTGGCGACATAGTGTCTGTCAGTCTACGGTGGCGACATAGTGTCTGTCAGTCTACGGTGGCGACATAGTGTCTGTCAGTCTACGGTGGCGACATAGTGTCTACAGTGGCAACATAGTGTCTGTCAGTCTACGGTGGCGACATAGTGTCTACAGTGGCGACATAGTGTCTGTCAGTCTACGGTGGCGACATAGTGTCTACAGTGGCGACATAGTGTCTACAGTGGCGACATAGTGTCTACAGTGGCGACATAGTGTCTACAGTGGCGACATAGTGTCTACAGTGGCGACATAGTGTCTACAGTGGCGACATAGTGTCTACAGTGGCGACATAGTGTCTACAGTGGCGACATAGTGTCTACAGTGGCGACATAGTGTCTACAGTGGCGACATAGTGTCTACAGTGGCGACATAGTGTCTACAGTGGCGACATAGTGTCTACAGTGGCGACATAGTGTCTACAGTGGCGACAATTCAAACTGCGCTAAGTGATGCTAGTTTGGAGAACTAAAATCCACATTACCGTTATTGTCTTTCACATGAGAAATTATATGCGCTAAGAGCTATTGATATGGCCTGTTAAAGAGAAGAGTTTGCTGTTCCTCTTTTACAAAATAGCATTGGAATTAACCTGGTTTCTGTTTCATTTAACCCCTTTCTACAATTCTCATGCTTCAACCCCTGTTGTTTTTGAGCTGGTTCCATTATAATTGGAAATGTTAAGTGTTTTTGTTCATTCAGTCAACATTGCCATTTCAGAGTCTCTAGGGAATTTAGACTGAGAGCACGTTCTATAAAGGAGATGGATGAAGAGACATTTCAGGCTCCCGTGTGTGGTATTGCATATCCTTATTCCTCATTATGATTGAAATTTGTAATAGCTAGTTCCTCTGTTTCAAGGAAATTTATATTTTTGTTTGTATCGCTCCTGTGTATTCCCTCTTCTGCACCTGACCCTCAATGAAACATTGCTCAGTAACTGGCTGAGCAGACATGGAAATGACCTGAACAGATACTTATTGATTGACAGATGATTGTTATGTGTTACTTCAGAGGGATTTCTACAGCTCTGGTGACTCGACAAAAGCCTTCACTTCTTTGATTACTTTCTGAATCTTATTCTGTCCCTAGCATCCTAAAACGTGTCTGTCTTACCTCTTCTACAGGGAACTTATTTTAAACAACAACCAGTTGAGGGTTCTACCTTTTGAGCTTGGAAAACTGTTTCAGTTACAAACACTGGGATTAAAAGGTAAGCTTTGCTTCATAATCATTTACGTTTTGGATGTTTGGGTTATCTAAGTTCATAGTGATTTGTAATCTTGCATGGTTTTTCTCTAAGGATTCCCTTGTGTACTTTTAGCTCTAATAATAATCTGTGTATGCCTATTTGGTTGCTCAGCCAAGTGATTTCCAGAGTAGAGGTCACAGAATGAGAGATGTGGCATTGTTTTCATTCTGCACCCTGGAACCTGTGTAATATCTTCTGTGTAGTGTGTTCATTTTCTTTCTGTTTCCTCCTCAGGAAACCCACTTGGACAAGAAATATTGAACCTCTACCAGGAGCATGATGGCACAAGGAAACTGCTCAACTACCTTCTGGGCAATCTGTCAGGGACTAAACAAGGTGAGTCCAAATACAAGAAAAGGATGTTGTTGCTCCTGTGTTGTGTTGAATTGTGAGTGTGTTAGTTAGCAGGTATTAAATAAGTTGTGCTTTTCTTTGACATTGGGTGAGTGGAATGACTTGGCTCTGTCAGTTGATCTTGATGATCCTATTCAAGTGGTCACTCCTCCTTGAGGAGCAGTGTAAGGATGACTCATGTTCCCCCTATCTGTCCCAGTCAGCTCAGAGCAGCCTCCGCCCAGATCATGGATTGTTCAGGCCGAGCCGGACCGGGCAAGAACAGCAGGTAACAAACTCATCCACCCTTACAAATCACTTGCAATGCCTATTGAAAGCCACATATCAACACACACATTGTTGTGTGTGTGTTGATCATATTCAGAGCCCTAATTAGACTTGAATAATCTCCTGTTTATGTCCCTATGTCCTTTGCTAGCCCTGTTCTCAGTGATGTGCTACAACGTGCTGTGTGATAAGTACGCCACGCGCCAGCTGTACGGCTACTGCCCCTCTTGGGCCCTCAACTGGGAGTACAGGAAGAAGTCAATCATGCAGGAGATCCTGAACTGCACTGCTGACATCATCAGCCTACAGGTGGGCAGGCGGACACACTGGGATTTAATACTGACCGCTGCAATAAATGATGTCACGTGCGTGGTACAATCGGTCTAGCATTTAGGGCATAGATCATTGTCTTTCATCAGATGGCAGGACAACTGTGTCACGTTAGAATGACATCTGTCGGAAGAGAACGGGGGTTTGATTTCCATAGTTTACAGGTCCTATACTTTGAATAATGCACCTTCAAAATGTACACTAACTAACTGGAATTGTCCTGGTTTTTCCTTAACAGGAAGTAGAAACAGTTCAGTATTACAGCTATTTCCTGCCAGAGCTGAAGGAGCAAGGTTACGAGGGCTTCTTTAGCCCCAAGTCCCGTGCCAGGACCATGTCAGAGTGCGACCGCAAGCATGTGGACGGCTGCGCCATATTTTACAGAACCGAAAAGTGAGTTGACACCACACTGCCACCTGTCAGTCCTAATTAGATTGTGAGCTCACGTATGTATTCAGGATGTTAACGGTTAATCGGTTAGCCGCCAAAAATACATTTCACCGGTCATGCTTATCGGTCCATAGTTTAATTTGCATAATTCTGTGGAATTAAATTGTCACTTGTGTAATTTTGTTAGTCATCATGTATCTTATCACACACTCACAGCATACAGAGACTAGTTTGAGGAGAGGGATGTCCTATCAGCTCTTCACTGGAGTGAAACATGCTTTTATAAGCCCAGTCATTGCGCAACAAATAACAATTAGAAGGCTATAGTCAACGGTCGGGAGGCTATCAGCGCGTCACCCACCACTTTGCAATGTGAGCTTGAGGCAGTAATTGTCTGAAAGCTGAATGTTTTACTTTACTTCAAATAATGAGGCATGTCTTAAAATCTTTCCATAGAAACGTGAAGGCAATTATTTTATAAAGACTTCTTGATGCCATTAACCAGCATTTCTCTCCTGTTCTATTGGTTTGCATATCAACTGTGTTTTGTTGTCCTGAAGGCACGGTCCTGGTCATATATTAGCAGCACCTCCTAGTTGTTGTAGATTCCCCCTCTAAGTTTCTAGTGGAGACTTTCATCTCTGTCACATTTTGGTCTGCTGTTTAGAACTGTGTTTTCCAGTTAATTTCATTTTGGTAAATGTTTGAAAATGACTTAGCTGCTTCATTACAGCAGTTGTATGTTCAATAATAGGCTATAGCTTTTTGACTGTAAGACGATAGGCTTGCTACTGTTGCATGGTTCCATTGTTAAGCTCTTAATTAAAACAAGCCCAATGTGTTTCTGTCGCCTGCCTTCCAGCCTTGGGACGACTACCATTTATTAATAAACATCTCTTCATTATATACAGATCTCTGAAAGTATTTTCTGTTGGTCATGTCATTTTACTGTTTGATAAAAATGTCATTTCTGTTGGTTGAAGGTCACTTAGTCGGCAGGAAAATTTACTGAATTGTGCATCCTTAGTGTGTGTGTGTGTACTATATGTATGACATTTACCCTGGGTGTGTACATCGTGTGTTTCAGAGGTGTAATGATTCCAAGTTCAGTCATTGCAGAATAGCCTTTTTATGCTGTCCCAGAGGCAGCACATTGCACTCCCCTTTCTGTTCTGCCTCTCCTCTCCTCCTCTCACTGGTCTGCCTCTCCTCTCCTCCTCTCACTGGTCTGCCTCTCCTCTCCTCCTCTCACTGGTCTGCCTCTCCTCTCCTCCTCTCACTGGTCTGCCTCTCCTCTCCTCCTCTCACTGGTCTGCCTCTCCTCTCCTCCTCTCACTGGTCTGCCTCTCCTCTCCTCCTCTCACTGGTCTGTTTTGACTGTCCTGTCTACTGTATAGATTCAGCCTGGTACAGAAACACACGGTGGAATTCAACCAGCTGGCTATGGCCAACTCTGAGGGCTCGGAGGCCATGCTCAACAGAGTCATGACTAAGGACAACATTGGTGTGGCTGCGCTTCTAGAGATGCGCAAGGAGATGATGGAGCAGTGTGGTAGGTCTCACCACACATGAAAGAAGCGGGAATTCCATAGGGCTTAAATGTTTCCCATGTAGAAACGCTGCTGTTATGCTGTGTGTTTGTCCAGCGGGGAAGTCTCTGCACGGCATGGAGAAACAGCTCCTCCTGGTGGCCAACGCCCACATGCACTGGGACCCGGCGTACTCGGACGTCAAGGTGGTCCAGACCGTCATGTTCCTGTCTGAGGTGAAGAACATCGTAGACAAGGCCACACGCAGCCTCAAGCTCTCCTCCGTCTCCGGGGAGACCAACGCCGTCCCACTCGTCCTGTGTGCTGACCTCAACTCACTGCCTGACTCTGGTGAGTGGATGACTGGACTGGCTCAGCTGAATAGTGAGCGTGCTCTACTGTAGTGACATTTGTAATGCCTGGTGGTATGTGTGTTTGCGGGCTTGCAGGTGTGGTGGAGTTCCTGAGCTCGGGTGGAGTGGACAGCACCCACAAAGACTTTCAGGAGCTGCGCTACATCGACAGCTTGACGAACTTCAACTGCAACGGAAAGAGCGGCGCGTCCAACGGCAGGATCACCCACGACTTCAAGCTGAGGAGTGCCTATAAAAACGGCCTGATGCCTTACACCAACTATACTTTCGACTTCAAGGTGAGACTGTCACGGTCACAGCTTCCCTCTTCTGTGTACCACGTTATTTTTGCGTTGGTGTAAATTTAGCGTCAAGCTGTCTGGAATGTTCTAGAAGCCTGGGCTATTATGAAGGCTTGGGTCACACTGATAAATCTTCTCCAGCCCGGGTGATGTGAATGTATTGCCATCTAACGTGCTTTTCCTCTCTGTGTAGGGCATCATTGACTACATCTTCTACTCTCAGCCTACACTCAATGTGTTGGGGGTTCTGGGTCCTCTGGATCCTCACTGGCTCCATGAGAACAATATCAGCGGCTGTCCCCACCCCCACATCCCCTCCGATCACTTCTCCCTGTTTGCACAACTGGAGCTGCTCTTTCCCAACCCGTCGTCAGGTAGTTTCGCCAACCCATCACGCAGGTAGTTTTCAGAGCCACGAGGGAGCTGATGCTCTAATCTTGTTCTATTTTTCCTGCAAAGTCGATTAAGAATATTCTGGATAAATCTATGTACAATCAGAGGGGGCGGGGGGTACGGCAATCATCCCCCCCCCCCCCCCCAAGGATTTTAACTGAAGCAAAAGCTCACGGCAAGCTCAACCGATAAGTCTTTACCTCCTTTCCTGGGCACAATTTGATGTTGTATTTTTTTCCGCACCATATCACACTTTGCAGTCCTTGGTGTTATATAGTTTTTACATCACCTACAGATAAGTTGTTGAATTGTATTGTGTGGCAAATGGTAAAATCTAAAAGTGAGATATTTTGATAGGGAAGGAGTCGTGTCGCCACACTCCAGCCCGAGCAAACAGGTACATCTGAAGTTGCCACCGATCAACTAGATAAACCCACGAGGCTGATATACCTGTTTTTAACCAGAGTCTGTCTCAGCCTCTGCAACTCCAAATCCATTCCCTTGCATTGCTGTATCTTGCCATAAAGGTGTGTTGAATAGTGTAGCATGTTTGGAGGTGCTGGAGAGAGCAGGCCATACGTTATTTTTCCACCTGCTGATGCGGAGACCACCTCTCCAGGTGCTAAAAGCCTGTCCTCTAACTCAGCGGTTCCATTTCATACTGAGTGGCGCAATTGCTCACTCCTGTTCTGGTTTTTATAGCCTAATATGAACAGAGTAAAATTAAGGGACCACTTTTTAAATATTTCAAAGCATTTTTACCTTCTAATCACACATGTGCCATACAGAGCCATCATTTGAATTTAGCGTCAGATATTCAAATATTACGACAACCACCTGTTATTCACTCAGTGACCATTAGTGGTTCTTAGTGACGGGGCTTAGGGATTTAGAAAAGGGAAAATGGTCAGTCTGACTTGACAGCTTCCCAACATGTTGTCCTAGGCCAGAGAGCCCATCTCTGACCGCATAGCTGTGTAGCCATATGGAATTGGTCAGGTGCCAAGTTGTGTTATGGTTTAATGCTGGGTGGACAGCCCCCTAAAAACATGCTCCAACAGACAGAGCTGTAGCACTGTCTTAGAGGCAGGTAACAAATGTCAATTTTAAAGACATCCATGCTCTAAACAGGGTTATTCCTTTCCATTACTAATAGCTATTTGTTTGATACAGAAACTTGGACTCAACTTGATTGTATATGAACTGCAGAAGTCATAATATGCTGTGTTATTTTGTACCTGTAAGTATGGTCAGTTTTTGCAAAAATGATTGTATTGTAAATTTTAAGGCAACATTTGTCTCCATTTTAAAGTTAAAGAAATATAAAAGTCTTTTCAGGTTTCCGCTGTTAAATTTGTCTCTAACGTTTTTATCATGTCTTCTTCATTGTCTTCGGAGGAAGCCGATCATGAAGAAGCCTCAGTCTTGTGTAAAATGGTTCTATCTGACTCCTCAACTCAGGCCATTCTCTTTTTAAGTTTTGTTTCATGTTATGTTTTTTTTTGTCTACTGCTAGACCTACAGTGTTGACGCATTCTACTTCAAGGGCATGTGTGAAGTCCACTTACATACAGTACAAAAAATCCAGAGGTAAAAATGGGGGCAGAATGTGTTATTCTGAAATATTGCTCTGAGTCCGTTGTGGTCCAGAACGGTGATGTGGTCCAGTCCGTTGTGGTCCAGAACGGTGATGTGGTCCAGAATGGTGGCATGGTCCAGCTCTTTTCCAAATCACAGTGGATATACAGTCGAAGTCGGAAGTTTACATACACCTAGGTTGGAGTCATTAACTCAGGAATTGTGAAACTGAGTTTAAATGTATTTGGCTAAGGCGTATGTAAACTTCAACTGTATAACATATGATCTGTTTAAATTATGGATATTTTCTCACAAGGCCATTTTTCTTGTTTGTTTTTGTGCTGCTCTCCTGACGTTTATTTTATTTGAAGGATTAATGAGCACTTTATTCTAGAACACTAGCGTAGCTACTCGTATGGCTTTTTTAAATGACGCTTTTGCCTTTTTGCAAAAGCATATTTTTTTTAATGAATTTTACCGAGCAGGAGAACTGATGGAGAGAGTACGCTCTTGGTCCTTTTCTGTTGTCCCTTTTTTTTACAATTAAAAAATCTGGTTGTTTTCAACAAAAGCAATGTATCTGTTTAATTATATTGGATTGCTGATGGTGTTGTAACTAAGATTTATTTTTGTGTGTGAAATTGTCATGATGCATCACGTTTCCTTTCTTTGACATGAAGTAAGTGTGTGTGTTACATAGACGTAGTAGTATGATTGGTTTCTTTCTTTGCTCATTGTTTTACTTTTGTGTAATTCTTAAACCAAATGTCGTTTTGTAAAAATGTTGGCACACCGAATCCTAGATTTGTATGGATGATTTAAACAGTATTTTTAAAGAAAGAAAACAATTGGCAAATATCTAGAGAAAATAATCACCGATTTAAATAAAGATTTGTCATTGTCACAAAATGAGATCAACTTTTAGCTTTGTAAAATGTTATCGGGTGCTGGTACTGGGTAGGGGATGTCTGCTAGTAGCTGAAGAGATGGCTGGTGTAAAAGACTATAAATGTTATCGGGTGCTGGTACTGGGTAGGGGATGTCTGCTAGTAGCTGAAGAGATGGCTGGTGTAAAAGACTATAAATGTTATCGGGTGCTGGTACTGGGTAGGGGATGTCTGCTAGTAGCTGAAGAGATGGCTGGTGTAAAAGACTATAAATGTTATCGGGTGCTGGTACTGGGTAGGGGATGTCTGCTAGTAGCTGAAGAGATGGCTGGTGTAAAAGACTATAAATGTTATCGGGTGCTGGTACTGGGTAGGGGAGGTCTGCTAGTAGCTGAAGAGATGGCTGGTGTAAAAGACTATAAATGTTATCGGGTGCTGGTACTGGGTAGGGGATGTCTGCTAGTAGCTGAAGAGATGGCTGGTGTAAAAGACTATAAATGTTATCGGGTGCTGGTACTGGGTAGGGGATGTCTGCTAGTAGCTGAAGAGATGGCTGGTGTAAAAGACTATAAATGTTATCGGGTGCTGGTACTGGGTAGGGGATGTCTGCTAGTAGCTGAAGAGATGGCTGGTGTAAAAGACTATAAATGTTATCGGGTGCTGGTACTGGGTAGGGGATGTCTGTTAGTAGCTGAAGAGATGGCTGGTGTAAAAGACTATAAATGTTATCGGGTGCTGGTACTGGGTAGGGGATGTCTGCTAGTAGCTGAAGAGATGGCTGGTGTAAAAGACTATAAATGTTATCGGGTGCTGGTACTGGGTAGGGGATGTCTGCTAGTAGCTGAAGAGATGGCTGGTGTAAAAGACTATAAATGTTATCGGGTGCTGGTACTGGGTAGGGGATGTCTGCTAGTAGCTGAAGAGATGGCTGGTGTAAAAGACTATAAATGTTATCGGGTGCTGGTACTGGGTAGGGGATGTCTGCTAGTAGCTGAAGAGATGGCTGGTGTAAAAGACTATAAATGTTATCGGGTGCTGGTACTGGGTAGGGGATGTCTGCTAGTAGCTGAAGAGATGGCTGGTGTAAAAGACTATAAATGTTATCGGGTGCTGGTACTGGGTAGGGGATGTCTGCTAGTAGCTGAAGAGATGGCTGGTGTAAAAGACTATAAATGTTATCGGGTGCTGGTACTGGGTAGGGGATGTCTGCTAGTAGCTGAAGAGATGGCTGGTGTAAAAGACTATAAATGTTATCGGGTGCTGGTACTGGGTAGGGGATGTCTGCTAGTAGCTGAAGAGATGGCTGGTGTAAAAGACTATAAATGTTATCGGGTGCTGGTACTGGGTAGGGGAGGTCTGCTAGTAGCTGAAGAGATGGCTGGTGTAAAAGACTATAAATGTTATCGGGTGCTGGTACTGGGTAGGGGAGGTCTGCTAGTAGCTGAAGAGATGGCTGGTGTAAAAGACTATAAATGTTATCGGGTGCTGGTACTGGGTAGGGGAGGTCTGCTAGTAGCTGAAGAGATGGCTGGTGTAAAAGACTATAAATGTTATCGGGTGCTGGTACTGGGTAGGGGAGGTCTGCTAGTAGCTGAAGAGATGGCTGGTGTAAAAGACTATAAATGTTATCGGGTGCTGGTACTGGGTAGGGGAGGTCTGCTAGTAGCTGAAGAGATGGCTGGTGTAAAAGACTATAAATGTTATCGGGTGCTGGTACTGGGTAGGGGAGGTCTGCTAGTAGCTGAAGAGATGGCTGGTGTAAAAGACTATAAATGTTATCGGGTGCTGGTACTGGGTAGGGGAGGTCTGCTAGTAGCTGAAGAGATGGCTGGTGTAAAAGACTATAAATGTTATCGGGTGCTGGTACTGGGTAGGGGAGGTCTGCTAGTAGCTGAAGAGATGGCTGGTGTAAAAGACTATAAATGTTATCGGGTGCTGGTACTGGGTAGGGGAGGTCTGCTAGTAGCTGAAGAGATGGCTGGTGTAAAAGACTATAAATGTTATCGGGTGCTGGTACTGGGTAGGGGAGGTCTGCTAGTAGCTGAAGAGATGGCTGGTGTAAAAGACTATAAATGTTATCGGGTGCTGGTACTGGGTAGGGGAGGTCTGCTAGTAGCTGAAGAGATGGCTGGTGTAAAAGACTATAAATGTTATCGGGTGCTGGTACTGGGTAGGGGAGGTCTGCTAGTAGCTGAAGAGATGGCTGGTGTAAAAGACTATAAATGTTATCGGGTGCTGGTACTGGGTAGGGGAGGTCTGCTAGTAGCTGAAGAGATGGCTGGTGTAAAAGACTATAAATGTTATCGGGTGCTGGTACTGGGTAGGGGAGGTCTGCTAGTAGCTGAAGAGATGGCTGGTGTAAAAGACTATAAATGTTATCGGGTGCTGGTACTGGGTAGGGGAGGTCTGCTAGTAGCTGAAGAGATGGCTGGTGTAAAAGACTATAAATGTTATCGGGTGCTGGTACTGGGTAGGGGAGGTCTGCTAGTAGCTGAAGAGATGGCTGGTGTAAAAGACTATAAATGTTATCGGGTGCTGGTACTGGGTAGGGGAGGTCTGCTAGTAGCTGAAGAGATGGCTGGTGTAAAAGACTATAAATGTTATCGGGTGCTGGTACTGGGTAGGGGAGGTCTGCTAGTAGCTGAAGAGATGGCTGGTGTAAAAGACTATAAATGTTATCGGGTGCTGGTACTGGGTAGGGGATGTCTGCTAGTAGCTGAAGAGATGGCTGGTGTAAAAGACTATAAATGTTATCGGGTGCTGGTACTGGGTAGGGGATGTCTGCTAGTAGCTGAAGAGATGGCTGGTGTAAAAGACTATAAATGTTATCGGGTGCTGGTACTGGGTAGGGGATGTCTGCTAGTAGCTGAAGAGATGGCTGGTGTAAAAGACTATAAATGTTATCGGGTGCTGGTACTGGGTAGGGGATGTCTGCTAGTAGCTGAAGAGATGGCTGGTGTAAAAGACTATAAATGTTATCGGGTGCTGGTACTGGGTAGGGGATGTCTGCTAGTAGCTGAAGAGATGGCTGGTGTAAAAGACTATAAATGTTATCGGGTGCTGGTACTGGGTAGGGGATGTCTGCTAGTAGCTGAAGAGATGGCTGGTGTAAAAGACTATAAATGTTATCGGGTGCTGGTACTGGGTAGGGGATGTCTGCTAGTAGCTGAAGAGATGGCTGGTGTAAAAGACTATAAATGTTATCGGGTGCTGGTACTGGGTAGGGGATGTCTGCTAGTAGCTGAAGAGATGGCTGGTGTAAAAGACTATAAATGTTATCGGGTGCTGGTACTGGGTAGGGGATGTCTGCTAGTAGCTGAAGAGATGGCTGGTGTAAAAGACTATAAATGTTATCGGGTGCTGGTACTGGGTAGGGGATGTCTGCTAGTAGCTGAAGAGATGGCTGGTGTAAAAGACTATAAATGTTATCGGGTGCTGGTACTGGGTAGGGGATGTCTGCTAGTAGCTGAAGAGATGGCTGGTGTAAAAGACTATAAATGTTATCGGGTGCTGGTACTGGGTAGGGGATGTCTGCTAGTAGCTGAAGAGATGGCTGGTGTAAAAGACTATAAATGTTATCGGGTGCTGGTACTGGGTAGGGGATGTCTGCTAGTAGCTGAAGAGATGGCTGGTGTAAAAGACTATAAATGTTATCGGGTGCTGGTACTGGGTAGGGGATGTCTGCTAGTAGCTGAAGAGATGGCTGGTGTAAAAGACTATAAATGTTATCGGGTGCTGGTACTGGGTAGGGGATGTCTGCTAGTAGCTGAAGAGATGGCTGGTGTAAAAGACTATAAATGTTATCGGGTGCTGGTACTGGGTAGGGGATGTCTGCTAGTAGCTGAAGAGATGGCTGGTGTAAAAGACTATAAATGTTATCGGGTGCTGGTACTGGGTAGGGGATGTCTGCTAGTAGCTGAAGAGATGGCTGGTGTAAAAGACTATAAATGTTATCGGGTGCTGGTACTGGGTAGGGGATGTCTGCTAGTAGCTGAAGAGATGGCTGGTGTAAAAGACTATAAATGTTATCGGGTGCTGGTACTGGGTAGGGGATGTCTGCTAGTAGCTGAAGAGATGGCTGGTGTAAAAGACTATAAATGTTATCGGGTGCTGGTACTGGGTAGGGGATGTCTGCTAGTAGCTGAAGAGATGGCTGGTGTAAAAGACTATAAATGTTATCGGGTGCTGGTACTGGGTAGGGGATGTCTGCTAGTAGCTGAAGAGATGGCTGGTGTAAAAGACTATAAATGTTATCGGGTGCTGGTACTGGGTAGGGGATGTCTGCTAGTAGCTGAAGAGATGGCTGGTGTAAAAGACTATAAATGTTATCGGGTGCTGGTACTGGGTAGGGGATGTCTGCTAGTAGCTGAAGAGATGGCTGGTGTAAAAGACTATAAATGTTATCGGGTGCTGGTACTGGGTAGGGGATGTCTGCTAGTAGCTGAAGAGATGGCTGGTGTAAAAGACTATAAATGTTATCGGGTGCTGGTACTGGGTAGGGGATGTCTGCTAGTAGCTGAAGAGATGGCTGGTGTAAAAGACTATAAATGTTATCGGGTGCTGGTACTGGGTAGGGGATGTCTGCTAGTAGCTGAAGAGATGGCTGGTGTAAAAGACTATAAATGTTATCGGGTGCTGGTACTGGGTAGGGGATGTCTGCTAGTAGCTGAAGAGATGGCTGGTGTAAAAGACTATAAATGTTATCGGGTGCTGGTACTGGGTAGGGGATGTCTGCTAGTAGCTGAAGAGATGGCTGGTGTAAAAGACTATAAATGTTATCGGGTGCTGGTACTGGGTAGGGGATGTCTGCTAGTAGCTGAAGAGATGGCTGGTGTAAAAGACTATAAATGTTATCGGGTGCTGGTACTGGGTAGGGGATGTCTGCTAGTAGCTGAAGAGATGGCTGGTGTAAAAGACTATAAATGTTATCGGGTGCTGGTACTGGGTAGGGGATGTCTGCTAGTAGCTGAAGAGATGGCTGGTGTAAAAGACTATAAATGTTATCGGGTGCTGGTACTGGGTAGGGGATGTCTGCTAGTAGCTGAAGAGATGGCTGGTGTAAAAGACTATAAATGTTATCGGGTGCTGGTACTGGGTAGGGGATGTCTGCTAGTAGCTGAAGAGATGGCTGGTGTAAAAGACTATAAATGTTATCGGGTGCTGGTACTGGGTAGGGGATGTCTGCTAGTAGCTGAAGAGATGGCTGGTGTAAAAGACTATAAATGTTATCGGGTGCTGGTACTGGGTAGGGGATGTCTGCTAGTAGCTGAAGAGATGGCTGGTGTAAAAGACTATAAATGTTATCGGGTGCTGGTACTGGGTAGGGGATGTCTGCTAGTAGCTGAAGAGATGGCTGGTGTAAAAGACTATAAATGTTATCGGGTGCTGGTACTGGGTAGGGGATGTCTGCTAGTAGCTGAAGAGATGGCTGGTGTAAAAGACTATAAATGTTATCGGGTGCTGGTACTGGGTAGGGGATGTCTGCTAGTAGCTGAAGAGATGGCTGGTGTAAAAGACTATAAATGTTATCGGGTGCTGGTACTGGGTAGGGGATGTCTGCTAGTAGCTGAAGAGATGGCTGGTGTAAAAGACTATAAATGTTATCGGGTGCTGGTACTGGGTAGGGGATGTCTGCTAGTAGCTGAAGAGATGGCTGGTGTAAAAGACTATAAATGTTATCGGGTGCTGGTACTGGGTAGGGGATGTCTGCTAGTAGCTGAAGAGATGGCTGGTGTAAAAGACTATAAATGTTATCGGGTGCTGGTACTGGGTAGGGGATGTCTGCTAGTAGCTGAAGAGATGGCTGGTGTAAAAGACTATAAATGTTATCGGGTGCTGGTACTGGGTAGGGGATGTCTGCTAGTAGCTGAAGAGATGGCTGGTGTAAAAGACTATAAATGTTATCGGGTGCTGGTACTGGGTAGGGGATGTCTGCTAGTAGCTGAAGAGATGGCTGGTGTAAAAGACTATAAATGTTATCGGGTGCTGGTACTGGGTAGGGGATGTCTGCTAGTAGCTGAAGAGATGGCTGGTGTAAAAGACTATAAATGTTATCGGGTGCTGGTACTGGGTAGGGGAGGTCTGCTAGTAGCTGAAGAGATGGCTGGTGTAAAAGACTATAAATGTTATCGGGTGCTGGTACTGGGTAGGGGAGGTCTGCTAGTAGCTGAAGAGATGGCTGGTGTAAAAGACTATAAATGTTATCGGGTGCTGGTACTGGGTAGGGGAGGTCTGCTAGTAGCTGAAGAGATGGCTGGTGTAAAAGACTATAAATGTTATCGGGTGCTGGTACTGGGTAGGGGAGGTCTGCTAGTAGCTGAAGAGATGGCTGGTGTAAAAGACTATAAATGTTATCGGGTGCTGGTACTGGGTAGGGGAGGTCTGCTAGTAGCTGAAGAGATGGCTGGTGTAAAAGACTATAAATGTTATCGGGTGCTGGTACTGGGTAGGGGATGTCTGCTAGTAGCTGAAGAGATGGCTGGTGTAAAAGACTATAAATGTTATCGGGTGCTGGTACTGGGTAGGGGATGTCTGCTAGTAGCTGAAGAGATGGCTGGTGTAAAAGACTATAAATGTTATCGGGTGCTGGTACTGGGTAGGGGATGTCTGCTAGTAGCTGAAGAGATGGCTGGTGTAAAAGACTATAAATGTTATCGGGTGCTGGTACTGGGTAGGGGATGTCTGCTAGTAGCTGAAGAGATGGCTGGTGTAAAAGACTATAAATGTTATCGGGTGCTGGTACTGGGTAGGGGAGGTCTGCTAGTAGCTGAAGAGATGGCTGGTGTAAAAGACTATAAATGTTATCGGGTGCTGGTACTGGGTAGGGGAGGTCTGCTAGTAGCTGAAGAGATGGCTGGTGTAAAAGACTATAAATGTTATCGGGTGCTGGTACTGGGTAGGGGAGGTCTGCTAGTAGCTGAAGAGATGGCTGGTGTAAAAGACTATAAATGTTATCGGGTGCTGGTACTGGGTAGGGGAGGTCTGCTAGTAGCTGAAGAGATGGCTGGTGTAAAAGACTATAAATGTTATCGGGTGCTGGTACTGGGTAGGGGAGGTCTGCTAGTAGCTGAAGAGATGGCTGGTGTAAAAGACTATAAATGTTATCGGGTGCTGGTACTGGGTAGGGGAGGTCTGCTAGTAGCTGAAGAGATGGCTGGTGTAAAAGACTATAAATGTTATCGGGTGCTGGTACTGGGTAGGGGAGGTCTGCTAGTAGCTGAAGAGATGGCTGGTGTAAAAGACTATAAATGTTATCGGGTGCTGGTACTGGGTAGGGGAGGTCTGCTAGTAGCTGAAGAGATGGCTGGTGTAAAAGACTATAAATGTTATCGGGTGCTGGTACTGGGTAGGGGAGGTCTGCTAGTAGCTGAAGAGATGGCTGGTGTAAAAGACTATAAATGTTATCGGGTGCTGGTACTGGGTAGGGGAGGTCTGCTAGTAGCTGAAGAGATGGCTGGTGTAAAAGACTATAAATGTTATCGGGTGCTGGTACTGGGTAGGGGAGGTCTGCTAGTAGCTGAAGAGATGGCTGGTGTAAAAGACTATAAATGTTATCGGGTGCTGGTACTGGGTAGGGGATGTCTGCTAGTAGCTGAAGAGATGGCTGGTGTAAAAGACTATAAATGTTATCGGGTGCTGGTACTGGGTAGGGGATGTCTGCTAGTAGCTGAAGAGATGGCTGGTGTAAAAGACTATAAATGTTATCGGGTGCTGGTACTGGGTAGGGGAGGTCTGCTAGTAGCTGAAGAGATGGCTGGTGTAAAAGACTATAAATGTTATCGGGTGCTGGTACTGGGTAGGGGAGGTCTGCTAGTAGCTGAAGAGATGGCTGGTGTAAAAGACTATAAATGTTATCGGGTGCTGGTACTGGGTAGGGGAGGTCTGCTAGTAGCTGAAGAGATGGCTGGTGTAAAAGACTATAAATGTTATCGGGTGCTGGTACTGGGTAGGGGATGTCTGCTAGTAGCTGAAGAGATGGCTGGTGTAAAAGACTATAAATGTTATCGGGTGCTGGTACTGGGTAGGGGATGTCTGCTAGTAGCTGAAGAGATGGCTGGTGTAAAAGACTATAAATGTTATCGGGTGCTGGTACTGGGTAGGGGATGTCTGCTAGTAGCTGAAGAGATGGCTGGTGTAAAAGACTATAAATGTTATCGGGTGCTGGTACTGGGTAGGGGATGTCTGCTAGTAGCTGAAGAGATGGCTGGTGTAAAAGACTATAAATGTTATCGGGTGCTGGTACTGGGTAGGGGATGTCTGCTAGTAGCTGAAGAGATGGCTGGTGTAAAAGACTATAAATGTTATCGGGTGCTGGTACTGGGTAGGGGATGTCTGCTAGTAGCTGAAGAGATGGCTGGTGTAAAAGACTATAAATGTTATCGGGTGCTGGTACTGGGTAGGGGATGTCTGCTAGTAGCTGAAGAGATGGCTGGTGTAAAAGACTATAAATGTTATCGGGTGCTGGTACTGGGTAGGGGATGTCTGCTAGTAGCTGAAGAGATGGCTGGTGTAAAAGACTATAAATGTTATCGGGTGCTGGTACTGGGTAGGGGATGTCTGCTAGTAGCTGAAGAGATGGCTGGTGTAAAAGACTATAAATGTTATCGGGTGCTGGTACTGGGTAGGGGATGTCTGCTAGTAGCTGAAGAGATGGCTGGTGTAAAAGACTATAAATGTTATCGGGTGCTGGTACTGGGTAGGGGATGTCTGCTAGTAGCTGAAGAGATGGCTGGTGTAAAAGACTATAAATGTTATCGGGTGCTGGTACTGGGTAGGGGATGTCTGCTAGTAGCTGAAGAGATGGCTGGTGTAAAAGACTATAAATGTTATCGGGTGCTGGTACTGGGTAGGGGAGGTCTGCTAGTAGCTGAAGAGATGGCTGGTGTAAAAGACTATAAATGTTATCGGGTGCTGGTACTGGGTAGGGGAGGTCTGCTAGTAGCTGAAGAGATGGCTGGTGTAAAAGACTATAAATGTTATCGGGTGCTGGTACTGGGTAGGGGAGGTCTGCTAGTAGCTGAAGAGATGGCTGGTGTAAAAGACTATAAATGTTATCGGGTGCTGGTACTGGGTAGGGGAGGTCTGCTAGTAGCTGAAGAGATGGCTGGTGTAAAAGACTATAAATGTTATCGGGTGCTGGTACTGGGTAGGGGAGGTCTGCTAGTAGCTGAAGAGATGGCTGGTGTAAAAGACTATAAATGTTATCGGGTGCTGGTACTGGGTAGGGGAGGTCTGCTAGTAGCTGAAGAGATGGCTGGTGTAAAAGACTATAAATGTTATCGGGTGCTGGTACTGGGTAGGGGAGGTCTGCTAGTAGCTGAAGAGATGGCTGGTGTAAAAGACTATAAATGTTATCGGGTGCTGGTACTGGGTAGGGGAGGTCTGCTAGTAGCTGAAGAGATGGCTGGTGTAAAAGACTATAAATGTTATCGGGTGCTGGTACTGGGTAGGGGAGGTCTGCTAGTAGCTGAAGAGATGGCTGGTGTAAAAGACTATAAATGTTATCGGGTGCTGGTACTGGGTAGGGGAGGTCTGCTAGTAGCTGAAGAGATGGCTGGTGTAAAAGACTATAAATGTTATCGGGTGCTGGTACTGGGTAGGGGAGGTCTGCTAGTAGCTGAAGAGATGGCTGGTGTAAAAGACTATAAATGTTATCGGGTGCTGGTACTGGGTAGGGGAGGTCTGCTAGTAGCTGAAGAGATGGCTGGTGTAAAAGACTATAAATGTTATCGGGTGCTGGTACTGGGTAGGGGAGGTCTGCTAGTAGCTGAAGAGATGGCTGGTGTAAAAGACTATAAATGTTATCGGGTGCTGGTACTGGGTAGGGGAGGTCTGCTAGTAGCTGAAGAGATGGCTGGTGTAAAAGACTATAAATGTTATCGGGTGCTGGTACTGGGTAGGGGATGTCTGCTAGTAGCTGAAGAGATGGCTGGTGTAAAAGACTATAAATGTTATCGGGTGCTGGTACTGGGTAGGGGATGTCTGCTAGTAGCTGAAGAGATGGCTGGTGTAAAAGACTATAAATGTTATCGGGTGCTGGTACTGGGTAGGGGATGTCTGCTAGTAGCTGAAGAGATGGCTGGTGTAAAAGACTATAAATGTTATCGGGTGCTGGTACTGGGTAGGGGATGTCTGCTAGTAGCTGAAGAGATGGCTGGTGTAAAAGACTATAAATGTTATCGGGTGCTGGTACTGGGTAGGGGATGTCTGCTAGTAGCTGAAGAGATGGCTGGTGTAAAAGACTATAAATGTTATCGGGTGCTGGTACTGGGTAGGGGATGTCTGCTAGTAGCTGAAGAGATGGCTGGTGTAAAAGACTATAAATGTTATCGGGTGCTGGTACTGGGTAGGGGATGTCTGCTAGTAGCTGAAGAGATGGCTGGTGTAAAAGACTATAAATGTTATCGGGTGCTGGTACTGGGTAGGGGATGTCTGCTAGTAGCTGAAGAGATGGCTGGTGTAAAAGACTATAAATGTTATCGGGTGCTGGTACTGGGTAGGGGATGTCTGCTAGTAGCTGAAGAGATGGCTGGTGTAAAAGACTATAAATGTTATCGGGTGCTGGTACTGGGTAGGGGATGTCTGCTAGTAGCTGAAGAGATGGCTGGTGTAAAAGACTATAAATGTTATCGGGTGCTGGTACTGGGTAGGGGATGTCTGCTAGTAGCTGAAGAGATGGCTGGTGTAAAAGACTATAAATGTTATCGGGTGCTGGTACTGGGTACGGGATGTCTGCTAGTAGCTGAAGAGATGGCTGGTGTAAAAGACTATAAATGTTATCGGGTGCTGGTACTGGGTAGGGGATGTCTGCTAGTAGCTGAAGAGATGGCTGGTGTAAAAGACTATAAATGTTATCGGGTGCTGGTACTGGGTAGGGGAGGTCTGCTAGTAGCTGAAGAGATGGCTGGTGTAAAAGACTATAAATGTTATCGGGTGCTGGTACTGGGTAGGGGAGGTCTGCTAGTAGCTGAAGAGATGGCTGGTGTAAAAGACTATAAATGTTATCGGGTGCTGGTACTGGGTAGGGGATGTCTGCTAGTAGCTGAAGAGATGGCTGGTGTAAAAGACTATAAATGTTATCGGGTGCTGGTACTGGGTAGGGGATGTCTGCTAGTAGCTGAAGAGATGGCTGGTGTAAAAGACTATAAATGTTATCGGGTGCTGGTACTGGGTAGGGGATGTCTGCTAGTAGCTGAAGAGATGGCTGGTGTAAAAGACTATAAATGTTATCGGGTGCTGGTACTGGGTAGGGGATGTCTGCTAGTAGCTGAAGAGATGGCTGGTGTAAAAGACTATAAATGTTATCGGGTGCTGGTACTGGGTAGGGGATGTCTGCTAGTAGCTGAAGAGATGGCTGGTGTAAAAGACTATAAATGTTATCGGGTGCTGGTACTGGGTAGGGGATGTCTGCTAGTAGCTGAAGAGATGGCTGGTGTAAAAGACTATAAATGTTATCGGGTGCTGGTACTGGGTAGGGGATGTCTGCTAGTAGCTGAAGAGATGGCTGGTGTAAAAGACTATAAATGTTATCGGGTGCTGGTACTGGGTAGGGGATGTCTGCTAGTAGCTGAAGAGATGGCTGGTGTAAAAGACTATAAATGTTATCGGGTGCTGGTACTGGGTAGGGGATGTCTGCTAGTAGCTGAAGAGATGGCTGGTGTAAAAGACTATAAATGTTATCGGGTGCTGGTACTGGGTAGGGGATGTCTGCTAGTAGCTGAAGAGATGGCTGGTGTAAAAGACTATAAATGTTATCGGGTGCTGGTACTGGGTAGGGGATGTCTGCTAGTAGCTGAAGAGATGGCTGGTGTAAAAGACTATAAATGTTATCGGGTGCTGGTACTGGGTAGGGGATGTCTGCTAGTAGCTGAAGAGATGGCTGGTGTAAAAGACTATAAATGTTATCGGGTGCTGGTACTGGGTAGGGGATGTCTGCTAGTAGCTGAAGAGATGGCTGGTGTAAAAGACTATAAATGTTATCGGGTGCTGGTACTGGGTAGGGGATGTCTGCTAGTAGCTGAAGAGATGGCTGGTGTAAAAGACTATAAATGTTATCGGGTGCTGGTACTGGGTAGGGGATGTCTGCTAGTAGCTGAAGAGATGGCTGGTGTAAAAGACTATAAATGTTATCGGGTGCTGGTACTGGGTAGGGGAGGTCTGCTAGTAGCTGAAGAGATGGCTGGTGTAAAAGACTATAAATGTTATCGGGTGCTGGTACTGGGTAGGGGAGGTCTGCTAGTAGCTGAAGAGATGGCTGGTGTAAAAGACTATAAATGTTATCGGGTGCTGGTACTGGGTAGGGGATGTCTGCTAGTAGCTGAAGAGATGGCTGGTGTAAAAGACTATAAATGTTATCGGGTGCTGGTACTGGGTAGGGGATGTCTGCTAGTAGCTGAAGAGATGGCTGGTGTAAAAGACTATTTGCTTGTAGATGTGCAGCATTTTGAGATTCCACTGATTTTTAGCCAACATTTATCAGACAATTTGTCCCTTACACTGTTTCCCTGGCAGACCCTAGAGCAGGGCTCTCCGACCCTGTTCCTGGAGAGCTACCCTTCTGTAGATTTTCACTCCAACCCCAGTTGTAACTAACCTGATTCAGCTTATCGACCATCTAATTATTAGTCAGGCGTGCTAGAAAACCTACAGGACGGTAGCTCTCCAGGAACAGAATTGGAGAGCCCTGCTCTAGGGGGACTGGAGATGTTTGACGGGTGCTACTGTTAGCACAGCCTAGTTGGCAACGTTGAGCTACTCCCTGGCACTACTTTAGGTGTCTTGACTTCATCTCTAGCCATTTCTCTTACGTTTGAAAACCGGTGCGTGTATGGCCACCACCGTCATTGGCAGAATCTGAATTTGATGTGACTGACAGATTTGTGGCGTGCCTCATCCGTCCTTATGAATAGTTGACCAGAACTTGCCAATAATAATACTTTAAACTCAACTTTTTGCACGAATTTACAGTTTGTAATGCTTTTGCAGAAGTATTTGGCAGAAATTACAATATCCCTGTCTTTTCCGTTTTGTCGTCTTTTCCATGCTACTTCCCGATCCATTTACCTTTCTTTCTGAAAGTAGAGGTAGAAATGCAGTGGTTAGGCTTGTGGCCAGCTGAAAGGGAAGAACTGTATAGAGGTAATGCACTGGACCAACTCTTGTTGACCATTTTTATGGAATACCAGCAACAAACTTGCACAATGTTTAAACAATAATAAAATATATATACACACACAACATAATGGCAGCTGTTTTTAATTAAACAATTAAATACATATTATGTAAAGTGAAATTGTTTACCATGTCATCCTCCAGTTTTCTTGGTTTGCTTCACTAGTTGTTTATAACTGGGTCCGTTTGTTTCACTAGTTTATAACTGGGTCCGTTTGCTTCCTTTAAACCTCTGTATTTTTCCTACTTCTGGTTGAAAATAAAGGCTATCTGTTTTAAATCCATGTGTATTGTATTTGTGTGTTGTAGTACTTGAGTCCAGGATTCAGACTCGAGTCACGATTTTCATGACTCGTGACTTGACCGGTATTTGTCAGAATCTCCCTCCTTTGCATAATTCAACAAACTAGCTCCAACAGCAGATGTTTGGATAGCTGCTGTATTAGCAGTCTAACGTTGCTTAGCTGTATACATATCGAAATATACTGTAGCTTCAGAGATCATTGGACTGCAGCTTTTAGCGCTACCAAGGGACTCGACTCAACACTTGGACTTGAACGACTTGAATGCTAGGGACTTGAGTTCAGTGACTTGACTACAACACTTGTGTGTTGTACACCGGAGTGAATCTGTGACTCTGGTAATGTGAGTTATGTCTTGTTCTAGTTGCAGATCCCTATGGGGACAGGTGTGACATTGGAAGACTATTTCAAGGTACATCTCAACTGATATTTAACAACATTCCCTTCAGGAACATGCAGTGCAACAGTCTGGATAAATAAGCAGTGAATTGTTTCTCCTATTAGATCCCACAGAGGGGATTTCTCCAATCAGAAAATCGTGACAGTCAGCCAGCAGATGGTGTCTATGTACCATCGGTTAGAAAGTTCAATCTGATTTCAGGTGGTTTATGAATGGTTTGATTTCCAATAACTCAGCATGTTCAGGAAAAGATGAAAGACTGTTTTATCTGGACACGGTTGAATATATAGATCGAGGTTCTGTCTTGTGGATGTGATACTCAACTGGATCCCAGATGAATCTCTGTATCGACTGTTGTTTCTTCTCACAGATGGCCGCTGTATCTCCCTGAGTCTGGCGAGAGAGACTACTGATTGTAGCTGCTGCATCGGCATTGTCTTCTGTCTGAGCAGCATCTGTTGCTGTGGGTTAGGAGGCAAGCTGGGAGGAGGGGCCAAGAAATGTAAAGAGACAACTGCATTTCTTGGGAGGGGCATGCGAGTAGGAACTTGATATCAGCTCTAGACCCAGCCCCTTTTCCAGGAGAGAGGAGGTTATTTCCTATACCCAGGGGAACATTCACAGCAGATGTTACTAATGGCTTTGCTGTAAACTGCGTGAAATCAATCCATTAGCAGGTCCTCACAATTGGCACGCGCTCAACACTCTCTCTTGCCTTGTCTCTGGCATGTCATTCTGTCACCAGAACAGTTAGTATTGTCAGTACTCGAGCTGGGGAACTGCCACTTTGATCTACTTGCCAGATTGGTATGAGGAGAGGCTCAGAGAGCGAGTTTAGAGCTGCTAGCATTAAGCCCTTCCGCACAGAGCAACAGTTTGATTCCAGCTCTGTGTAGTTAATCAACGCTGCCATTAGTCTTGATAAGGACAGATTCCGCTCAGCAAACCAAGGAATGTTCTCACTGGAGCATGCCGTTGGCCCACAGAAACACAGATTGCCTCTGGTGGAGCTGTACATGGCTGGTGAAGGAGTGCTTGGCTAAAGTTTTATGTTTTTCTAATATTCCCAGGAGATAAAATGGTTTTATTATAAAACATTTAGAATTTTTTTTTGTAAATCTATAAAGTAGAAAATCAAGTTTGCATCTCAAGGCCAATAGTTGCATGGTTTGATACAAATGTTATTGTTGCACAGTGCTCTACGAGAGCTGTCTGTGGGAGTACTGACACCTATCTGCCTCTCTGGCCTGTACTGAGGTTCATTCACCTTGAAACACCAATACCATGAGCCAAAGTTAGTGGATTGCACATTTATCTTTTTCCCAGAAAGCACTCTCCCTATGTTAGTAATGTCACTGTTCAGTTTTTCCTCAAATTACATGGCTTCAGATTATTGGGAGATTACGGTCCACGGTTGGTTTGGGTCAATAATGCCAATGCAGACAAATCAAAGTTTATTGGTTGCGTACACAGATTTGCAGGTGCAACGATAACAGTGCAGTAATACCTAGCAATAAAAAACAAAACACACATAATCCAGAAAAAATTAAGAAACGAGCAATGTCAGAGGCCGAAATATTTATTTATATATATATATATATATACAGTATATCACAAAAGTGAGTACACCACTCACATTTTTGTAAATATTTGAGTATATCTTTTCATGTGACAACATTGAAGAAATGACACTGCTACAATGTAAAGTAGTGAGTGTACAGCTTGTATAACAGTGTAAATTTGCTGTCCCCTCAAAATAACTCAACACAGCCATTAATGTCTAAACCGCTGGCAACAAAAGTGAGTACACCCGTAAGTGAAAATGTCCAAATTGGGCCCAAAGTATCAATATTTTGTGTGGCCACCATCATTTTCCAGCACTGCCTTAACCCTCTTGGGCATGGAGTTCACCAGAGCTTCACAGGTTGCCACTGGAGTCCTCTTCCACTCCTCCGTGACGATATCACGGAGCTGGTGGATGTTAGAGACCTTGCACTCCTCCACCTTCCGTTTGAGGATGCCCCACAGATGCTCAATAGGGTTTAGGTCTGGAAACATGCTTGGCCAGTCCATCACCTTTACCCTCAGCTTCTTTAGCAAGGCAGTGGTCGTCTTGGAGGTGTGTTTGGGGTCGTTATCATGTTGGAATACTGCCCTGCGGCCCAGTCTCCGAAGGGAGGGGATCATGCTCTGCTTCAGTATGTCACGGTACATGTTGGCATTCATGGTTCCCTCAATGAACTGTAGCTCCCCAGTGCCGGCAGCACTCATGCACTCAGCCCCAGACCATGACACTCCCACCACCATGCTTGACTGTAGGCAAGACACACTTGTCTTTGTACTCCTCACATGGTTGCCGCCACACGCTTGACACCATCTGAACCAAATACGTTTATCTTGGTCTCATCAGACCACAGGACATGGTTCCAGTAATCCATGTCCGCTTGTCTTCAGCAAACTGTTTGCGGGCTTTCTTGTGCATCATCTTTAGAAGAGGCTTCCTTCTGGGACGACAGCCATGCAGACCAATTTGATGCAGTGTACGGCGTATGGTCTGAGCACTGACAGGCTGACCCCCCACCCCTTCAACCTCTGCAGCAATGCTGGCAGCACTCATATGTCTATTTCTCAAAGACAACCTCTGGATATGACGCTGAGCACGTGCACTCAACTTCTTTGGTCGACCATGGCGAGGCCTGTTCTGAGTGGAACTTGTCCAGTTAAACCGCTGTATGGTCTTGGCCACCGTGCTGCAGCTCAGTTTCAGGGTCTTGGCAATCTTCTTATAGCCCAGGCCATCTTTATGTAGAGCAACAATTATTTTTTTCAGATCCTCAGAGTTCTTTGCCATGAGGTGCCATGTTGAACTTCCAGTAACCAGTCAGTATGAGGGTGTGTGAGAGCGATAACACCAAATTTAACACACCTGCTCCCCATTCACACCTGAGACCTTGTAACGCTAACGAGTCACATGACACCGGGGAGGGGAAAATGGCTAATTGGGCCCAATTTGGACATTTTCACTTAGGGGTGTACTCACTTTTGTTGCCAGCGGTTTAGACATTAACGGCTGTGTGTTGAGTTATTTTGAGGGGACAGCAAATTTACACTGTTATACAAGCTGTACACTCACTACTTTACATTGTAGCAAAGTGTCATATCTTCAGTGTTGTCACATGAAAAGATATACTCAGATATTTACAAAAATGTGAGGGGTGTACTCACTTTTGTTATATACTGTACATACACAGTACCAGTCAAAAGTTTGGACACACCTATTCACTCAAGGGTTTTTCTTCATTGTCCTGTTGAAATACAGACCAGATGGGATGGCGTATCGCTGCAGAATGCTGTGGGAGCCATGCTGGTTTAGTGTGCCTTGAATTCTAAATAAATCACTGACAGTGTCACCAGCAAAGCACCATCACACCACCACCTCCATGCTTCACAGTGGGAACCACACATGCGGAGAACATCCGTTCACCTACTCCGGGTCTCACAAAGGTGGTTGCAACCAAAAGTCTCAAATTTGGACTCATCAGACCAAAGGACAGATTTCTATCGGTCTAATGTCCATTGCTTGTCTTTCTTGGCCCAAGCAAATCTCTTCTTATTATTGGTGTCCTTTAGTAGCAATTTGACCATGAAGGCCTGATTCACACAGTCTCCTCTGAACTCACTGAAGCATTTATTTGGGCTGCAATCTGAGGTGCAGTTAACTCAAATAAACTTATCCTCTGCAGCAGAGGTAACTCTGGGACTTCCTTTCCTGTGGCAGTCCTCATTGAGAGCCATTTTCATCATAGAGCTTGATGGTTTTTGTGACTGCACTTAGAGAAACTTTCAAAGTTCTTGAAAAGTTCTGTATTGACTGACCGTCATGTCTTAATAATGATGGACTGTCATTTCTTCTTGCTTAGTTGAGCTGTTCTTTCCATAATATGGACTTAGCCCTATTTTGTAAAAGACCATCTTCTGTTTACAACCCCTACCTGGTCACAACACAACTGATTGGCTCTAATGCATTAAGAAGGAAAGAAATTCCACAAATTCACTTTTAACAAGGCACACCTGTAGATTTAGATGCATTCCAGGTGACTACCTCATGAAGCTGGTTGAGTGAATGCCAAGAGTGTGCAAAGCTGTCATCAAAGCCCTAAAGGGTAGCTACTTTGAAGAATCAAAAATATATTTTAAAACACTTTTTTGGTTACTACATGATTCCATATGTGTTATTTCATAGTTTTGAAGGAAAAAACCTTGAATGAGTAGGTGTGCCCAAACTTTGGACTGGTACTGTACACATAATAATTGAATGACAATATAACGTTCTGTAAAGACAGTATATGGATAGAAACGGTGTGTACATCCGTATATAGGATGAGCCATGGCTAGAATACAGTATATACATATAAAGTGATTGCATTGGAGACGTATGGCCACGCAGTAATGGGTGAGTAGGGAGCACAGGAGAGGACTAAGCACACACCCCTGTGGCAGCCCGTGTCTAGGATCAGGGTGGTGGAGGTCTTGTTGCCTGCCTTCACTTGCGGTCGGCCCATCAGGAAGTCTAGGACCAAGATGCACAGGGAGGGGTTCAGACCTAGGGCCCTGAGCTTAGTGGTGAGCTTGGAGGGCACTATGGTGTTGAATGCTGAGCTGTAGTCGATGAACAACATTCTTACATAGGTATTTCTCTTGCCTAGGTGGGATAGGGCAGTGTGCAGTGCGATTACGTCGTCAGTGGATCTGTTGGGGCGATATGTGAATTGTAGTGTGTATCGGGTAAGATGGAGGTGATATGGTCCTTTACTAGCCTATCAAAGCACTTCATGATGACAGAAGTGGGTGCTACGGGCGATAGTCATTTAGTTCAGTTACTTTCACTTTCTTGGGTACAGGAACAATGGTGGACATTTTGAAGCAAGTGGGTACCACAGACTGGGATAGGTTGAGATTTAATATGTATTTAAACACTCCAGCCAACTGGTATGCACATGCTCTGATGACGTGGCTTAGGATGTCGTCTACGAGGGTTACAGTGGCGATTTTAGCATGTCAATCTTGGTGGGGCAAACTCAACCATTTTCTTGTTTTTATGCATGCCAGCAAAGCCTCTGCACAAAACAAAACAAAACTTAACAGTACATTAATTGCACTATAACGGTGACAAACGGTGCCCACAAACTGTTAGAGCCTACATAAAGCTGTCCTAGCAGCAGAACTTTGTTTTTCAGTACCAAATTATTAGGGTGATGCACATGGCTTTCTTGGCCAGTTTACTACACAACATACACTTAGTATTTCTTTCTTAGCTACAGTATACTTACTGTGTCTTCCTGGCATATTATATAATTTATGCAGCAGCATACAATACATTTTTGGACTCACTGTTGTGCTGTGCTCACTTGAACAGGAAGGTGGTGCGGCGGTCCTTCTTGTGGGCAAATTTTGTCATGAAACTTTGTCATTCTCTGGATTTATGGTGCTTTCAAGACAACTGGGAACTCGAGAAAACAAGGTTGAATCATGACGTCAGTGATCTTCAGGCCGGAGCCCTAGAAAGAGGCCCGAGTTTCCGACTTGGAATTCCGAGTTGGGTGACCGTTCAAAGTTTTCCCAGTCGGAGCACGGTTGTTTTCAGAGTTCCCAGTTGTCTTGAACTCACTGAAGTCTGAGATTTCCCAGTTCCGAGTTTCTAGTTGTTTAGATCGCAGCAAAAGTCATGCTGGATTGATCGGGTTCATGTCCGGGCTCTGGCTAGGGCACTCAAGGACATTCAAAGACTTGACCTGAAGCCACTCCTGCGTTGTCTTGGCTGAGTGCTTAGCACTTGGCTGAGTGCTTGGCTTGTTGGAGAGTGAACCTTTGCCTCAGTCTGAGGTCCTGAGCGCTCTGGAGCAGGCAGCCAGCTCTGGGCAGAGTCTTGGTGGTTACAAACTTCTTCCATTTACAAATGATGGAGCCCACTGTGTTCTTGGGGACCTTCAATACTGCAGACATTTTTTGGTTCCCTTCCCCAGATCTGTGCCTCGACAGAATCCTGTCTCAGAGCGTTACGGACAATTCCTTCAACGTCATGGCTTGGTTTCTGCTCTGACATGCACTGTCAACTGTGGGACCTTATAAAGACAAGTGTGTTTTTTTCCAAATCATGTCCAATCAATTTCATTTACCACAGTTGTACTAAGTTGAAGAAAGATCTCAAGGATGATCAATGGAAACAGGATGCACCTTAGCTCAATTTCGAGTGTCATAGCAAAGGGTCTGAATTTTTTATGTAAATAAGGTATTTATGTTTTTTATTAGTACATTTTTAGTAAATTATAACACTTTCTAAGGTATTATACATTTTGTATTGTAGATATGAAGTGGTGTAATAATGTTATATGATGTGATACTGTTTTATCTTTTGTTTATATTGTAATGTAAGTTTTTTTAATGTGTTTGGACCCCAGGAAGAGTAGCTGTTGCCTTGGCAGCATCTAATGGGGATTCCTAATAAATACAAATACAAAATACAAATGTACAAGGTATGACAGCAATCAGCTATGGTTTAGTTTCCCTGACAGTGGTAGGCACTCTTTCCAAATGCTAACGTTTTAGCATTTGTGGCACAAATCCTATTCGTCATGGGACCGATATTAGCATTTGTCACGCATGATGTTCATATGATTTATTGGTGAACTTCACAATCAATGTCAGATACTTTTGAATGATTTGGACATGATGCACAAAAACTGCTAATGTTGGTCCCATGACTTGAATGGGATTTGTGTCATGAATTATAAAATGTTAGCATTTAGAAACAGTGCCAGGGAAACTAAACCAAAGCATGGATTTCTGTCATAACTTGTACTTTTGTATTTGTATTTATTAAGGATATCCGGCAGCTACTCTTCCTGGAGTCCAAACAATACAAAGGCAATACAAAATGTATAATACCTCCATACAACATTATTTCAATGTACGTGTGTGTAGAGTGCTAGCATTTGTGTGAGTATGTGTGTGCCTGTACCTGTGTGTGTCTCTTCACAGTCCACGCTGTTCCATAAGTTGTATTTTTATCTGTTTTTTAAATCTGATTCTCATGCTTGCATCAGTTACCTGAAGTTGAATAGTAGCCATGTAGTCATGGCTCTATGTAGTACTGTGCGCCTCCCATAGTCTGTTCAGGACTTGGGCATTGTGAAGAGACCTCTGGTGACATGTCTTGTGGGATATGCATGGGTGTCCGAGCTGTGTGCTAGTATTTTAAACAGACAGCTCGGTGCACTCAGCTTGTCAACACTTCTTACAAAAACAAGTAGTGTTGAAGTCAGTCTCTCCTCTACTTTGAGCCATGAGAGATTGACATGCATATCGTTAATGTTAGCTCCCCGTGTACATTTAAGGGCCAGCCGTGCTTCCCCGTTCTGAGCCAATTGTAATTTTCCTAAGTTCCTCTTTGTGGCACCTGACCACATGACTGAACAGTAGTCCAGGTGTTACAAAACTAGGGCCTGTAGGACCTGCCTTGTTGATAGTGTTGTTAAAAAGGCAGAGCAGTGCTTTGTTATGGACAGACTTCTCTCTTAGCTACTGTTGTATCACATGTTTTGACCATGACATTTTACAATACAGGGTTGCTCCAAGCAGTTTAGTCACCTCAACTTGCTTAATTTCCACATTATTCATTACAAAATGTAGTTTCGTTTTAGGGTTTAGTGAATGATTTGTCCCAAATACAATGCTTTATTTTTTGAAATATTTAGGACTTATTCCTTTCCACCAGTTCTGAAACAATCTCAAAGCAAATTGTATTTGTCACGTGCTGAATACAACAGGCGTAGTAGACCATATAATGAAATGCTTACTTACAAGCCCTTAACCAATAATGTTTTAAGAAAATAGATTTAAAATATTTATTAAATAAACTCAAGTAAAAATACATAAATAAACACAATAAAATAACATATAGCTTTATTCAAAACCAGTGGCATAGTAAAGATTAGTAAAGTAAAGATTGAAAAAAGTAAGGGGCCTAGAGAGCTGCCCTGGGGAATTCCTGATTCTTCCTGGATTATCTTGCAGAGGATTCCATTAAATAACACCCTCTGTGTTCTTTTTAACAGGTAACTCTTTATCCACAATATAGCAGAGGGTGTAAAGCCATAACACATATGTTTTTTCAGCAGCAGACTATGATCGATTTTGTCAAACAGCCCCCACAATCTTTTTATAATACATCTTTTACATTTGTGTAAGTGCAGTGTTTATTGAATGTCCTTCCCAATGCTGAAAGTCCGTTGTCAATTTGTTTATTGTAAAATACCATTGTATCAGGTCAAACCATTTTTTTTCCTGAAGATTACTAAGGGTTGGTAACAAGCTGATAGGTCAGATATTTGAGCCAGTAAGGATGCTTTACTCTTCTTAGATAGCGGAATTACTTTTGCTTCCCTCCAGGCCTGAGGGCACACACTTTCTGGTAGGCTTCAATTGAAGATGCGGCAAATAGGAGTGGCAATACCGTCCGCTATTATCTTGAGTAATTTTACATCCAAGTTGTCAGACCCAGGTGGCTTGTCATTGTTGACAGACAACAATACCTTTTCCACCTCTTCCTCACTCAGTTTACAGAATTGAAAATTACTATGCTTGTCTTTCATAATTTGGTCAGATATACTTGGAATTGTAGTGTCAGCTTTTCTTGCTGGCATGCCATGCCTAAGTTTGCTAATCTTTCCAATTAAAAAACAATTAAAGTAGTTGGTTTTGTGATGAATGAGTACATACAGTGCATTCAGAAAGTATTCACACCCTTTGACTTTTTCCATTGAATGTGTAAGGAAACCAACATGTCATTCTGTAATTTGGGTGAACTATCCCTTTAATGCTGATTTTAGAGCTTCAGAGGGTAGGGTCAAGGCTGTTATTAGAGCTTCAGAAGGTAGGGTTAGGGTCAAGGCCGTTATTAGAGATTCAGATGGTTGGGTTAGGGTCAAGGCCGTTATTAGCGCTTCAGAGGGTATGGTTAGGGTCAAGGCCGTTATTAGAGCTTCAGAAGGTAGGGTTAGGGTCAAGGCCGTTATTAGCGCTTCAGAGGGTATGGTTAGGGTCAAGGCCGTTATTAGCGCTTCAGAGGGTATGGTTAGGGTCAAGGCCGTTATTAGCGCCTGCGGACAACACGATTCCAGACTGACAGACAGACCCCTTTGGGGATGTGCCCCCCCCCCCCCCCCCCCCCCCCCCTGTATCCACCCAGCAAGGGCGGTGGATTGAGGTGTTTCAAATCAACTCCAAGGACAGGCCATGTCAGTCTGATGAATAGGGAGCGTTGATTTTTGTTTGAGCGAAAGAGCGCAGGCTGTAAATCACTCTGTAAAGGCTTTCTGCTGCCATGGGGCTGCCCTGATAGTAAATCATCTGTCCTATTTTCCATGGAGTCCATTAGTATTAGACGTGTCCTCGCTTGTCTCGGCCTGATACAGTAGCTCTGTTCACCCCAGTAACTCTCCCTCTGCCTGGGACGATACCATAGATACCAGACAAGGGCAGCTTAGTTTAACTGCCATGGTTACTTTAGTGTTGCTGTACTTAGGAAGATATGTTTGAATCTATGTTTCGTCTAGTGCTTATGCCTAGTGCTTATGCCTAGTGCTTATGCCTAGTGCTTATGCCTAGTGCTTGTCTGTTGGTGTCTGTAAAAGTGGGGGAAAATAGGGGCATGTTACTAATTAAAAGTAAACCGTAAACCCCTGATTAATCAAACCCACCAGCACTAGCATATGTTTTAAATAAGTGAACTGGATGAAAAACCTCAACCCATTTCTCTCCTCATCCTCCCTCTATCCTGCCTCCATTCTCCCTCTATCCTGCCTCCAGCTAAAAACAAGAGCCAAGAAGAACCCACCATCATTACAACAAGAGTTGCAAAATTCTGGTAACTTTCCCATAATTCCGGATTTCCTGCTCATTTCCCCCTGCTTCTGGGATTCTGCCAAACGGGATTTCTGGGAAACCTGGGAATAGATATGGGAATGCCAGATCGTTTTCCTGTAGCTGAATTTGATGGGATATCATCTGTGATCCATACAGCCTCGTCTCCTTTGCCCTGCCCTGGAGGAGCCAAGGAGAGCGCTTGCAGGAAACTAACCACTGGACTGGAAATTGGATCATGTGGTCTGTCTTTTCTGCTCAAGAACCAAACATCGTTGAGCTAAAGCTGCAAGCTCCTCACCATGCAAGCTGACCACTGACCTTAATGGGAAGCATGTGGAGCTGCAGCATGCGATGAAACAAGTCTCCACTCTCAAGCTCCAATAAAATCAATCTCAAATTGTTAGATTGTCTATAGATCACAAATTATTCAGATGCATGGATCAATTGGTTGGCCTCCTCTGCATCTGGTAACAGAGGAAGAGGTAAAAGCCAATTTATGCTTTATCAGAAAATGTAGTCAGAGGCTTCGTATGGAGGGTGGGACACAAATACAGAGCCTCTGGAGGCATGCAGAGGCCAAATCCAGCTCCGTTCTGCATCATCCTGCACCTCTCAAATGTTGTAACAATGTGGAGGACTCCGTAGCGTCGCATTGACATGATTGGTTGACGGTAGATGGAGGCGGTACATCCTGTATAAACACAAACTCACTTCCTTGACAACTTCCTTCACAATAACACTAAACGCAAGAAGTATCTACGGAGGCTGCATCGCAGTAAATGCTGTATGGCCACTTCAGATGTCGGATTGAGCATGCAGAAACTTTAAGACGGTGCCCATTACAGGTCTATAGCTAAGCATGTGTTTTCCCTGGTCTTGGAGCATGTTTGACTGTTGTTCTCAGGACAGCCTACTTTGGGAGGTTAGAATGAGGAGTTTATAATTGTTTTCAAGTTAAGTCTCTCTCTCTCACAAACAAACACGCACAGAGTCACAGATGGATCCTGGCGAGGGTTGCCGCAGTCGGGATACGTTTTGATGTAAACGACCATGGACAGCGCCGCCTGCTTCTCCTTGCATCCACTATACTATAATCAGTCTCTCTCAATGTCACCTGAAACTCATTTAAAAAAGAGAGCTCCCTTTTTAGGTAGCAGATTGATTTGGTTTTCCCCGCCTCTGTATTGCTGCTGTTTTTGTCACCACCGATTCCCATTGATATTAATCTCCAGCACTGCAGAACAGCTTATATCGTTCCAGTGAGCCAGATCAATCTGAGTTTCAAAGTTGCCGAAGTTTGTCTCAGTTGTGTTGATTTCACTCAAAACAGCCAGAGAGAAGCTATCATTCATCATAGCCTAGGACCCTCCAGGACATTGGTGTTGTGCAGGTGGCGGGCTAGACCAGGGCAAGGCAGGTAGGGACACCTGGAGGGAGAGGCTGTAGTGTAGAGTATATAATGTGACAGAGACTGTAGTGTAGAGAGTATGCGATGTGACAGAGAGACTGTAGTGTAGAGAGTATGCAATGTGACAGAGAGGCTGTAGTGTAGAGAGTATGCAGTGTGACAGAGAGGCTGTAGTGTAGAGAGTATGCAATGTGACAGAGAGACTGTAGTGTAGAGAGTATGCAATGTGACAGAGAGGCTGTAGTGTAGAGAGTATGCAGTGTGACAGAGAGGCTGTAGTGTAGAGAGTATGCAGTGTGACAGAGAGGCTGTAGTGTAGAGAGTATGCAATGTGACAGAGAGACTGTAGTGTAGAGAGTATGCAGTGTGACAGAGAGGCTGTAGTGTAGAGAGTATGCAATGTGACAGAGAGACTGTAGTGTAGAGAGTATGCAATGTGACAGAGAGGCTGTAGTGTAGAGAGTATGCAATGTGACAGAGAGACTGTAGTGTAGAGAGTATGCAATGTGACAGAGAGACTGTAGTGTAGAGAGTATGCAGTGTGACAGAGACTGTAGTGTAGAGAGTATGCAATGTGACAGAGAGGCTGTAGTGTAGAGAGTATGCAATGTGACAGAGAGGCTGTAGTGTAGAGAGTATGCAGTGTGACAGAGAGGCTGTAGTGTAGAGAGTATGCAGTGTGACAGAGAGGCTGTAGTGTAGAGAGTATGCAATGTGACAGAGAGACTGTAGTGTAGAGAGTATGCAATGTGACAGAGAGACTGTAGTGTAGAGAGTATGCGATATGACAGAGAGACTGTAGTGTAGAGAGTATGCAATGTGACAGAGAGACTGTAGTGTAGAGAGTATGCAATGTGACAGAGAGACTGTAGTGTAGAGAGTATGCAGTGTGACAGAGAGGCTGTAGTGTAGAGAGTATGCAATGTGACAGAGAGACTGTAGTGTAGAGAGTATGCAATGTGACAGAGAGACTGTAGTGTAGAGAGTATGCAATGTGACAGAGAGACTGTAGTGTAGAGAGTATGCGATATGACAGAGAGACTGTAGTGTAGAGAGTATGCAGTGTGACAGAGAGGCTGTAGTGTAGAGAGTATGCGATATGACAGAGAGACTGTAGTGTAGAGAGTATGCAGTGTGACAGAGAGGCTGTAGTGGAGTAACTTCCACTTAAGTCAATACACATTTTCACTTATAGTCATGCATTGACGTCAATTTCGGTGAAAGGATTTTCATAGAAAGTGACATGGATATTTACCAGTGGAAGTGGTTTGTGTCTAGATAAGCTGTTATGTGTTGCTTACGCATAACAATGAACTACATCATCTCTAGTTATTATTGGTAGGTCTTGTCTATGTGGATCTTTCGGTGGCCAGAACTATTGTGGGGAGGGGATGTTGGTGTAACGGATGTGAAATGGCTAGCTAGTTAGCGGGTACGCGCTAGTAGCATTTCAATCAGTTATGTCACTTGCTCTGAGACTTAAGTAGTGTTGCCCCTTGCTTTGCAAAAGCCTCGGCCTTTGTGGAGCGATGGGTATCGACCGTGCTTCGTGGGCAACCGTTGTTGATGTGTGCAGAGGGTCCCTGGTTCGCGCCCGGGTCGGGGCGAGGGGACGGTTTAAAGTTATACTGTTACATTGATGCTGTTGACCCGGATCACTGGTTGCTGCGGAAAAAGGAGGAGGTTAAAAGGGGGGTGAGTGTAACGGATGTGAAATGGCTAGCTAGTTAGCGGGTACGCGCTAGTAGCATTTCAATCAGTTACGTCACTTGCTCTGAGACTTAAGTAGTGTTGCCCCTTGCTTTGCAAGGGCCGTGGCTTTTGTGGAGCGATGGGTAACGCTGCTTCGTGGGTGACTGTTGTCGATGTGTGCAGAGGGTCCCTGGTTCGCGCCCGTGTCGGGGCGAGGGGACGGTTTAAAGTTATACTGTTACATTGGATCAACGTGTTCATCGTTATTTTAGAATAATACGAACCCCTCTGCAATGCCTTCAGAAAGTATTCACACCCCTTGACTTTTTCGTTACAGCCTGACTTTAAAATGGATTACATTTAGATTTTTTTTGTCACTGGCCTACACACAATACCCCATAATGTCAAAGTGAAATTATGTTTTTAGATATGTTTACAAATGAATTAAAATGAAAATCTGAAATGTTTTAAGTCAATAAGTATTCAACCCTTTTGCTATGGCAAACCTAAATTCAGGAGTAAAAATGTGCTTAACACGTCACATAATAAGTTGCAAGAATTCACTCTGTGTGACTGTGTGCAGTAATAGTGTTAACATGACTTTTGAATGACTACTTCATCTCTCTACCCCACACATACAATTATCTGGGGCAACAGGTAGCCTAGTGGTTAGAGCGTTGGACTAGTAACCGAAAGCTTGCAAGATCGGTAAAAAATATGTCTTTCTGCCCCTGAACAAGGCAGTTAACCCACTGTTCCTAGGCCGTCATTGAAAATAAGAGTTTGTTCTTAAATAAAGGTAAAATAAATTTAAATTAAATTAAAATCTGTATGTCGACCAGTGAATTTCAAACACAGATTCAACCACAAAGACCAGGGAGGTTTTCCAATTGCCTTGCAAAAAAGGGCACCTATTGGTAGATGGGTAAAAAAATAAATATTAATTGCACTTTGGATGGTGTATCAATACACCCAGTCACTACAAGATACAGGAGTCCTTCCTAACTCAGTTTCTGCAGAGGAAGGAATAATACTGCAAATGTGGGAAAGCAATTACATTTTGACCAGAATACAAAGTGTTCTGTTTGGGGCAAATCCAATACAACACAGTACTGAGTACTGCTCTACATATTTTAAAGCATAGTGGTGGCTGCATCATGTTATGAGTATGCTTGTAATCGTTACGACTGGGGAGTTTTTCAGCATAAAAAATAAACAAAAGGGATCTAAGCACAGGCAAAATCCTAGAGGAAAACCTGGTTCAATCTGCTTCCATCAGACAGTGGGGGATTAATTAACCTTTCAGCAAGAGAAAACCCTAAAACACAAGGCCAAATCTGCACTGAAGTTGCTTACCAAGAAGACAGTCAATGTTCCTGAGTGGCCGAGGTACAGTTTTGACTTAAATCTGCTAGAAAATCTATGGAAAGACTTGAAAAAGATTGTCTAGCAATGATCAATAACCAATTTGACAGAGCTTGAAACATTTTGAAAAAAATAATGGGCAAATATTGTACAATCGAGATGTGCAAAGCTCTTAGAGACTTACCCAGAAAGACTCACAGCTGTAGTCGCTGCCAAAGGTGATTCTAACATGTATTGACTCAGGGGTGTGAATTCTTTTGTAAATTAGATATTTCTATATTTCATGTTCAATAAATTTTCAAATATTTGTAAAAACATGTTTTCACTTTGTCATTATGGGTATTGTGTGTAGATTGGTGAGACATTTTTATACATTTTGAATTAAGGCAGTCACAGAACAAAATGTGGAATAGGTCAAGGGGTGTGAATACTTTCTGAATGCTCTGTATTTATTGAGGGATTTTTCAGGGTTTACTTCTTCAATTTGGCCTTACAGGTCTGCTGCTCTGGTGTTAAAACTAGGATTTTCATAGAAAGTGACATGGATATTTACCAGTGGAAGTGGTTTGTGTCTAGATAAGCTGTTATGTGTTGCTTACGCATAACAATGAACTACATCATCTCTAGTTATTATTGGTAGGTCTTGTCTATGTGGATCTTTCGGTGGCCAGAACTATTGTGGGGAGGGGATGTTGGTGTAACGGATGTGAAATGGCTAGCTAGTTAGCGGGTACGCGCTAGTAGCATTTCAATCAGTTATGTCACTTGCTCTGAGACTTAAGTAGTGTTGCCCCTTGCTTTGCAAAAGCCTCGGCCTTTGTGGAGCGATGGGTATCGACCGTGCTTCGTGGGCAACCGTTGTTGATGTGTGCAGAGGGTCCCTGGTTCGCGCCCGGGTCGGGGCGAGGGGACGGTTTAAAGTTATACTGTTACATTGATGCTGTTGACCCGGATCACTGGTTGCTGCGGAAAAAGGAGGAGGTTAAAAGGGGGGTGAGTGTAACGGATGTGAAATGGCTAGCTAGTTAGCGGGTACGCGCTAGTAGCATTTCAATCAGTTACGTCACTTGCTCTGAGACTTAAGTAGTGTTGCCCCTTGCTTTGCAAGGGCCGTGGCTTTTGTGGAGCGATGGGTAACGCTGCTTCGTGGGTGACTGTTGTCGATGTGTGCAGAGGGTCCCTGGTTCGCGCCCGTGTCGGGGCGAGGGGACGGTTTAAAGTTATACTGTTACATTGGATCAACGTGTTCATCGTTATTTTAGAATAATACGAACCCCTCTGCAATGCCTTCAGAAAGTATTCACACCCCTTGACTTTTTCGTTACAGCCTGACTTTAAAATGGATTACATTTAGATTTTTTTTGTCACTGGCCTACACACAATACCCCATAATGTCAAAGTGAAATTATGTTTTTAGATATGTTTACAAATGAATTAAAATGAAAATCTGAAATGTTTTAAGTCAATAAGTATTCAACCCTTTTGCTATGGCAAACCTAAATTCAGGAGTAAAAATGTGCTTAACACGTCACATAATAAGTTGCAAGAATTCACTCTGTGTGACTGTGTGCAGTAATAGTGTTAACATGACTTTTGAATGACTACTTCATCTCTCTACCCCACACATACAATTATCTGGGGCAACAGGTAGCCTAGTGGTTAGAGCGTTGGACTAGTAACCGAAAGCTTGCAAGATCGGTAAAAAATATGTCTTTCTGCCCCTGAACAAGGCAGTTAACCCACTGTTCCTAGGCCGTCATTGAAAATAAGAGTTTGTTCTTAAATAAAGGTAAAATAAATTTAAATTAAATTAAAATCTGTATGTCGACCAGTGAATTTCAAACACAGATTCAACCACAAAGACCAGGGAGGTTTTCCAATTGCCTTGCAAAAAAGGGCACCTATTGGTAGATGGGTAAAAAAATAAATATTAATTGCACTTTGGATGGTGTATCAATACACCCAGTCACTACAAGATACAGGAGTCCTTCCTAACTCAGTTTCTGCAGAGGAAGGAATAATACTGCAAATGTGGGAAAGCAATTACATTTTGACCAGAATACAAAGTGTTCTGTTTGGGGCAAATCCAATACAACACAGTACTGAGTACTGCTCTACATATTTTAAAGCATAGTGGTGGCTGCATCATGTTATGAGTATGCTTGTAATCGTTACGACTGGGGAGTTTTTCAGCATAAAAAATAAACAAAAGGGATCTAAGCACAGGCAAAATCCTAGAGGAAAACCTGGTTCAATCTGCTTCCATCAGACAGTGGGGGATTAATTAACCTTTCAGCAAGAGAAAACCCTAAAACACAAGGCCAAATCTGCACTGAAGTTGCTTACCAAGAAGACAGTCAATGTTCCTGAGTGGCCGAGGTACAGTTTTGACTTAAATCTGCTAGAAAATCTATGGAAAGACTTGAAAAAGATTGTCTAGCAATGATCAATAACCAATTTGACAGAGCTTGAAACATTTTGAAAAAAATAATGGGCAAATATTGTACAATCGAGATGTGCAAAGCTCTTAGAGACTTACCCAGAAAGACTCACAGCTGTAGTCGCTGCCAAAGGTGATTCTAACATGTATTGACTCAGGGGTGTGAATTCTTTTGTAAATTAGATATTTCTATATTTCATGTTCAATAAATTTGCAAATATTTGTAAAAACATGTTTTCACTTTGTCATTATGGGTATTGTGTGTAGATTGGTGAGACATTTTTATACATTTTGAATTAAGGCAGTCACAGAACAAAATGTGGAATAGGTCAAGGGGTGTGAATACTTTCTGAATGCTCTGTATTTATTGAGGGATTTTTCAGGGTTTACTTCTTCAATTTGGCCTTACAGGTCTGCTGCTCTGGTGTTAAAACTAGCTGTGAAAACAAACTGTTCTGGTAAATCCCGGTGATAGTTCAACTCTTCATTGCAACGTTCCATTCCTTTCCATTCCACTTCATTCCTGTCCAACATTTCAACTGCTTTGATCATGGAATTGGAGACAGCACGCTTGGCACATTTTGCCAGCAAGGATCACATGCTGTTTCTGCTTAGCTCTCAGACTATCACAGGACCAATCTATCTTTCTCAATTCATTACATCTTCACATACTCTAAGAGGGGAGAGGAGGAGGGGGAGAGGAGGAGGAGAGGAGGAAAAGGCAAGGAGGGAGGAGGATGAGAGGAGGGGAGAGGAGGAGGCGGAGAGGAGGAGGGGGATGAGAGAAGGGGAGAGGGGGAGAGGAGAGGAGGCGAGGGGGAGGAGGATGAGGGGAGGGGAGAGTAGATGAGGAGAGGGGGGAGAGGATGCTCTGCATCGTTCTGCTATGTTGTTTTCTGCCTTTTACATCTGCGTGAAGACTAATTAACTAACAACAGACACCAGGGAAGCCCTGTGGGCCTTCTGGACCTACAGTGAGAACCAATCACATACTGCAGCAGACTACCACTTCCTGGGAGTTAGCCAATCAGCTTAGTGAGCTGACAGAGAAGTAGTGTCTGAACCTGGTATAGTTTACGTTGTCAAGGTGTTAGCATGCAGTAATGGCAGCGCGGCTTGTACCATGCTTTACTGCTCAGACCTGCAATGGTTCGTCTTCACTTGAAGAGCTTTTCTCTATGTCAACATACCGTGCCTTGTTATTCATGACTCTGTATTGGCTTCTGTAATTCAATTTAGGGAGAAGATAAATAATATAGCACGTTCATCAATGCCAGACAGTACATATACAGTACCAGTCAAAAGTTTGGACACACCTACTCATTCAAGGGTTTTGCTTTATTTTGACTATTTTCTACATTGTAGAGTAATAGTGAAGACATCAAAACTATGAAATAACACATATGGAATCATGTAGTAACCAAAAAAGTGTTAAACAAATCAAAATATATTTTATATTTGAGATTCTTCAAAGTAACCACCCTTTGCCTTGATGACAGCTTTGCACACTCTTGGCATTCTCTCAACCAGCTTCACCTGGAATGCTTTTCCGACAGTCTTGAAGGCGTTGAGCACTTGTTGGCTGTTTTTCCTTCACTCTGCGGTCCAACTCATCCCAAACCAGATGATTCGTTCACCTATTCTGCGTCTCACAAAGGCACGGAGGTTGGAACTAAAAATCTCAAATTTGGACTCATCATTTTAGATGTAGCTATTCTAACGGAATATAACCCCATAAAAAGATTATAGTAAGCGCAGTGCACAAATACGTATGCATGTATCTGTGGACGTGTGCTCTCCAGTGTTAGTGCACGTGTATCCTATTGCATGTGTCTGTCAGTTAGTCCGCCTGCCCACCCACGCATGTGAACCAGCCGCGGCCTCTGCAGGGATGTGATGTGCAGGGCCCGTTCCAGGCTAGTGCTGAGCTTTTCTGGGGGAGCAGGGAGAGAGGGAGAGAGGGATGGAAGAAGAGACAAATGGAGGGAATAGGAGAGTAAATGGGAAACACACGGCCTGGCAGGACACTCAGACTAGGCGGCGCTCCAGATGTGGGCCAGCAGTTATACAACTGCAGCCCTTCTTAATAAAGAGCACACAACAGTTACAAGTCCCACTAGAGGGTCTCTCTCTCTCCATGAGACTGGAGCTTGGGCATCTATCCCCCAGTTGGGTTAAAGTCCAGTGCACAGTGGTCAATCAAGGCCGAATATTGATTTTATAATAAAGAGATGGATTAATGCTCCTGTTTTTTAGTTTTTAAATCAAACCATTCTAAGGGCAACAATTGGTTTGTGAGGTTTGGTATTAAAGTAGAGAGCTTAGGCTGATCATGACACTACTAGGAAACATCCAGTGTAATTATTAGGACAGTGATATGTTTGTTGTTTTGGCTCTGTACTCCAGCACTTTGGATTTGAAATGATACAATGACGATGAGGTTAAAGTGCAGACTGTCAGCATTAATATGAGGGTATAATCATCCATGTCGGGTGAATCGTTTAGAAATTACAGCACTTTCTGTAAATAGTCCTCCCATTTTAAGGGACCAAAAGTATTGGGACAAATTCACTTACACTGTATGTGTATTAAAGTAGCCAAAAGATTACTATTCGGGCACATATTCCTTGCACATAATGATTACATCAAGCTTGACTCTACAAACTTGTTGGATACATTTGTTGTTTGTTTTGGTTGTGTTTTCAGATTATTTTGTGCCCAGTAGAAATTAATGGTAAATAATGTACTTTGTAATTTTGGAGTCACTTTTATTGTAAATAAGAATAGAATGTTTCTAAACTCTTCTACATTAATGTGGATGCTGCCATGATTATGCATAATCCTGAATTAATTGTGAATAATGATGAGTGAGCAAATGACAGAGGCAGGGGTTAAAGGAACATATTCCTGCATATGGGAATATGCCTCTGGGGTTCGGTATTATAGCAAGTATTAATATACATGACCATCTGCTTTTACAAACACACTTTTCAACTAACATACTGTAGAGGCAGTCAGACAACTGCCCACGGTGTCAAATATTAATCATTTAAAAATACACAATCCCTCATTTGGCAGAATCCCTCATTAACCCGTGCCTGAGACCTGAAGACTTAGGTTAACTCCTTGAGCAAATGCCAAGGCTTTAGCTCAGTAGGCTAACATAGTTGTGCCACGCAGACAACCTCGGGTTCACATAATCCTAGAATTGTGTGAGGATGGAAAGCACACATCACAGCCAACGGACATGGCTGGGGTGGATATACAATGACAGATACATGGCATCTTGTTCACTTCCTTTAGAACAGTTGTGCTGAATTTGACACACAATTCACAATTCAATTCTTATTTCCAACAATCCAATGGTCATGAAGAGATTTATCTTATCATTCTATGAACTTGGTGTCCGCACCTTTCAATGAATTTCCTTTCAGGGGCCCATCGAAAATGATCTGCGGTGGAAGATAACTGAATATGACCTGCCATGTGAGCCATGTGCGTAGTAGCAGTGAATTTATACCGCACCGTCACATGATATGATGGAGATTGTAAAGGCATGGAAAGTATATTTTAAAGGCTACAGTGGCCACATCTTCACATGTACAAATGTAGGATCTTAATTTGACCCAGTTTGCTTCAGTAGGAAAATAATCCTGCAGCAACAGGAAATGAGAGTTACAATGTGGATTATAATTAATGGACATTTTGGCTGCTCTGGCAGCTCCTGACTGGCAGGCGGCTCTGGCAGCTCCTGACTGGCTGGCAGCTCTGGCAGCTCCTGACTGGCTGGCGGCTCCTGACTGGCTGGCGGCTCTGGCGGCTCGGGACAGACGGGCGGCTCTGACGGCTCGGGACAGACGGGCGGCTCAGATGGCGCTGGGCAGACGGATGGCTCAGACGGCGCTGGGCAGACGGATGGCTCAGACGGCGCTGGGCAGACGGATGGCTCAGACGGCGCTGGGCAGACGGATGGCTCAGACGGCGCTGGGCAAGCAGGCAGCTCAGACGGCGCTGGACAGGCAGGCAGCTCAGACGGCGCTGGACAGGCAGGCAGCTCAGACGGCGCTGGGCAGGTAGGCAGCCCAGACGGCGCTGGGCAGGCAAGCAGTTTAGACTGCGCTGGGCAGGCAGGCAGTGCAGGCGGCGTTGGACAGATGGCCGACTCTGACCGGCTGAGGCGCACAGTAGGCCTGGTGCGTGGTGCCGGAACTGGTGGTACCGGACTGGAGACACGCACCTCAAGGCTAGTGCGGGGAGCAGGAACAGTGCGTACAGGGCTCTGGAGACGCACAGGAGGCTTAGTGCGTGGTGCCGGAACTGGAGGTACTGGGCTGGAGACACGCACCACAGGGAGAGTGCGTGGAGGAGGAACAGGGCTCTGGAGACGCACTGGAAGCCTGGTGCGTGGTGTAGGCACTGATGGTACTGGGCTGGGGCGGGAAGGTGGCGCCGGATATACCGGACCGTGAAGGAGTACACGAGCTCGTGAGCACCGAGCCTGCCCAACCTTACCTGGTTGAATGGTCCCCGTAGCCCTGCCAGTGCGGCGAGGTGGAATAGCCCGCACTGGGCTATGCTGGCGAACCAGGGACACCATTTGTAAGGCTGGTGCCATGTACGCCGGCCCGAGGAGACGCACTGGAGACCAGATGCGTTGGGCCGGCTTCATGACACCCGGCTCGATGCCCAACCTAGCCCTACCAGTGCGACGAGGTGGAATAGCCCGCACTGGGCTAAGCACGCGTACTGGGGACACCGTGCGCTCCACCGCATAACACAGTGTCTGACCAGTACAACGCCCTCTCACTCCACGGTAAGCACGGGAAGCCTCTCGGGCTTCCAGCCGCTCTGCCTTTCTAGCGCCTCATAATGCCGCCTCTCCGCTTTGCTGCCTCCAGCTCCGCTTTGGGGCGACGACACTCCTCTGGCTCTGCCCAGGGTCCTTTACGTCTAGAATTTCCTCCCATGTCCATTCCTCCTGGTACCGCTGCTGCTGTTGCTGCTGCCCGTTGCCACGCTGCTTGGTCCGGGTTAGGTGGGTGGTTCTGTAACGGCAGTCTATTTCGTCCTTCTCATCGGACGAGGAGAGGCGAGAAGGATCGGAGGACCAATGTACAGCATGGTAAGTTTCCATGATTTAATAACATGAATACAATATACAATTACAAAATAACAAAACAAACTAACCATCACAGTCTCGTGTGGCACAAACACTGACACAGAAAACAACCCCCCACAATATCCCAACACAAAACAAGCCACCTATACATGATTCTCAATCAGGGACAACGATTGACAGCTGCCTCTGATTGAGAACCATATTAGGCTGAACACAGAAACAGACAAACTAGACACACAACATAGAATGCCCACCCAGCTCACGTCCTGACCAACACTAAAACAAGCAAAACACATAAGCACTATGGTCAGGACGTGACAATTTCAGGGAAGTTCTCCTGCAATAAGGTGATCCAATTAAAATTCTACACCTGTAATAAGAAGAGATGGTTTGTCTGCTTGGGTGACACGTCACATATTTTGGAGTGGGGGAATAGCAGTTCTACTGTATGTTGATTACTGTCATAATTCAAACGAAAAAGTAATTCACCATAATTTTTCTAAACCATTGAAAGCTATTTTCAACTCAACGTGAAATATTACTGAACAACAATAAAAATGCAACATGTAAAGTATTAGTCCCATGTTTCATGAGCTGAAATAATAGATCCCATAAATTTTCCATACGCACAAAAAAAAATGTATTTCTCTAAAATATTGTGCATGATAACGCATGGCCCGATGTCGCAAGGATCTGTACACAATTCCTGGAAGTTGAAAATGTCCCAGTTCTTTCATTGCCTACATACTCACCAGACATGTCACCCATTGAGCATGTTTGGGATGCTCTGGATCGACATGTACGACAACGTGTTCCAGTTCACACCAATATCCAGCAACTTCGCACAGCCATTGAAGAGTACTGGGACAACATTCCACAGGCCACAATGAACAGCCTGATCAAATCTATGCGAAGGAGATGTGTCGTACTGCATGAGGAAAATGGTGGTCACAACAGATACTGACTGGTTTTCTAATCCATGCATATATGTATTCCCAGTCATGTGAAATCCATAAATTAGGGCCTAATTAATTTATTTCAATTGACTGATTTCCTTATATGAACTGTAACTCAGTAAATTATTTAAAATTGTTGCATTTACATTTTTTCCGGGTGTAGTTTCCCTAAGATGCCATGGGTGAACAGTGTCAGCCCCAGTGGCTGCAACGTGGGCTGTAGGAAGACCATGCATCTGAACATCACTGATGTAAGTCTGGAAAACCACCTGGGTAATTGATTCATTTATGATTCTATCCCAAACAATCCATCAGTGGCCAGGAGAGTTTAGGGCTTTGGTGGCCAAATCACAAGTAATACAACTTGCAGACAGCCTGGGTTGGTCTCAGGGGTAAGTGTTGGATGATGGAGTGGAAGACATAGCCCCCCTTGGCTGTGTGGATGGAGCATGTGAGGTGGGGGACAGCTGACATAATGTAGTTGGATGTTTCTGGATATCTATGTGGTCCATTCTCCCTGCTCCATGGGCTTGGAGCCCCCCAGTCTAGGGCCAGCCTCCTTCCTGATCCATGGGCTTGGAGCCCCCCAGTCTAGGACCAGCCTCCTCCCTGCTCCATTGGCTTGGAGCCCCCCAGTCTAGGACCAGCCTCCTCCCTGCTCCATGGGCTTGGAGCCCCCCAGTCTAGGGCCAGCCTCCTCCCTAATCCATGGGCTTGGAGCCCCCCAGTCTAGGACCAGCCTCCTCCCTGCTCCATGGGCTTGGAGCCCCCCAGTCTAGGGCCAGCATCCTCCCTGATCCATGGGCTTGGAGCCCCCCAGTCTAGGGCCAGCCTCCTCCCTGCTCCATGGGCTTGGAGCCCCCCAGCCTAGGACCAGCCTCCTCCCTGTTCTATGGGCTTGGAGCCCCCCAGTCTAGGGCCAGCCTCCTCCCTGATCCATGGGCTTGTAGCCCCCCAGTCTAGGGCCAGCCTCCTCCCTGCTCCATGGGCTTGGAGCCCCCCAGTCTAGGACCAGCCATCTCCCTGCTCCATGGGCTTGGAGTCCCCCAGTCTAGGACCAGCCATCTCCCTGCTCCATGGGCTTGGAGTCCCCCAGTCTAGGACCAGCCATCTCCCTGCTCCATGGGCTTGGAGTCCCCCAGTCTAGGACCAGCCTACTCCCTGCTCCATGGGCTTGGAGCCCCCCAGTCTAGGGCCAGCATCCTCCCTGATCCATGGGCTTGGAGCCCCCCAGTCTAGGGCCAGCCTCCTCCCTGCTCCATGGGCTTGGAGCCCCCCAGCCTAGGACCAGCCTCCTCCCTGTTCTATGGGCTTGGAGCCCCCCAGTCTAGGGCCAGCCTCCTCCCTGATCCATGGGCTTGTAGCCCCCCAGTCTAGGGCCAGCCTCCTCCCTGCTCCATGGGCTTGGAGCCCCCCAGTCTAGGACCAGCCATCTCCCTGCTCCATGGGCTTGGAGTCCCCCAGTCTAGGACCAGCCATCTCCCTGCTCCATGGGCTTGGAGTCCCCCAGTCTAGGACCAGCCATCTCCCTGCTCCATGGGCTTGGAGTCCCCCAGTCTAGGACCAGCCTACTCCCTGCTCCATGGGCTTGGAGTCCCCCAGTCTAGGACCAGCCTCCTCCCTGCTCCATGGGCTTGGAGTCCCCCAGTCTAGGGCCAGCCTCCTCCCTGCTCCATGGGCTTGGAGTCCTCCAGTCTAGGACCAGCCTCCTCCCTGCTCCATGGGCTTGGAGTCCTCCAGTCTAGGGCCAGCCATCTCCCTGCTCCATGGGCTTGGAGTCCCCCAGTCTAGGACCAGCCTCCTCCCTGCTCCATGGGCTTGGAGCCCCCCAGTCTAGGACCAGCCATCTCCCTGCTCCATGGGCTTGGAGTCCCCCAGTCTAGGACCAGCCTCCTCCCTGCTCCATGGGCTTGGAGTCCTCCAGTCTAGGACCAGCCATCTCCCTGCTCCATGGGCTTGGAGTCCCCCAGTCTAGGACCAGCCATCTCCCTGCTCCATGGGCTTGGAGTCCCCCAGCCTAGGACCAGCCATCTCCCTGCTCCATGGGCTTGGAGTCCCCCAGTCTAGGACCAGCCTCCTCCCTGCTCCATGGGCTTGGAGCCCCCCAGTCTAGGACCAGCCTCCTCCCTGCTCCATGGGCTTGGAGTCCCCCAGTCTAGGACCAGCCATCTTCCTGCTCCATGGGCTTGGAGCCCCCCAGTCTAGGGCCAGCCTCCTCCCTGCTCCATGGGCTTGGAGTCCCCCAGTCTAGGACCAGCCTCCTCCCTGCTCCATGGGCTTGGAATCCCCCAGTCTAGGACCAGCCATCTTCCTGCTCCATGGGCTTGGAGTCCCCCAGTCTAGGGCCAGCCTCCTCCCTGCTCCATGGGCTTGGAGTCCCCCAGTCTAGGACCAGACTCCTCCCTGCTCCATGGGCTTGGAGTCCCCCAGTCTAGGACCAGCCTCCTCCCTGCTCCATGGGCTTGGAGTCCCCCAGTCTAGGACCAGCCTCCTCCCTGCTCCATGGGCTTGGAGTCCCCCTGTCTAGGACCAGCCTCCTCCCTGCTCCATGGGCTTGGAGTCCCCCAGTCTAGGGCCAGCCTCCTCCCTGCTCCATGGGCTTGGAGCCCCCCTGTCTAGGGCCAGCCTCCTCCCTGCTCCATGGGCTTGGAGTCCTCCAGTCTAGGACCAGCCTCCTCCCTGCTCCATGGGCTTGGAGTCCCCCAGTCTAGGGCCAGCCTCCTCCCTGCTCCATGGGCTTGGAGCCCCCCTGTCTAGCGCCAGCCTCCTCCCTGCTCCATGGGCTTGGAGTCCCCCAGTCTAGGGCCAGCCTCCTCCCTGCTCCATGGGCTTGGAGCCCCCCTGTCTAGGGCTAGCCTCCTCCCTGCTCCATGGGCTTGTAGCCCCCCAGTCTAGGACCAGCCTCCTCCCTGCTCCATGGGCTTGGAGTCCCCCAGTCTAGGACCAGCCTCCTGAGCCCATGTCACTCCTCTAGAATAGTGACCTCCCTAGGGACACTGTTAAGCAGTTCTCTAGTCTGTAGCTCAGTTGGTAGAGCATGGAGCTTGCAACGCCAGGATAGTGATTTACATTTCCCCCTAAAATGTAAGCATGCATGACTGTAAGTCACATTAGATGAAAGTGTCTGTCTAAATGGCATTTATTATTACTATTATTATTATTATTAGTAGTAGTAGTAGTAGTAGTAGTAGTAGCAATAGCAGTAGTAGTAGTAGCAGTAGAGGTAGTAGTAGCAGCATAAGTAGCAGTATTATTATTAGTAGTAGTAGTAACAGTAGTAGTAGTAGCAACAGTAGTAGTACTAGTAGTAGCAGTAGTAGTAGTAGCAGTAGCAGAAGTAGTAGCAGCAGTAGCAGTAGCAGCAGTAGTAGCAGTAGTAGTAGCAGCATAAGTAGCAGTATTATTATTAGTAGTAGTAGTAACAGTAGTAGTATCAGTGGTAGTAGTAGTACTAGTAGTAGCAGCAGAAGTAGCAGTATTATTATTATTAGTAGTAGTAGTAGTAACAGTAGTAGTAGCAGTGGTAGTAGTAGTAGTACCAATAGCAGTGGAAGTGGTCCTCTAGTCTGTAGCTCCGATGGTAGAGCAAGGTGCTTGCAACGCCATGATAGTGGGTTGCATTTGCCCCTGACCATCCATACTTAAAATGTAGGCATGCATGACTGTAAGTCACATTGGATAAAACTATCTGTCTAAATTGCATTCATATTCATTATTATTATTATTATTATTATTATTATTATTATTATTATTATCAGCAGTAGTGGTAGTAGCAGTAGTAGTAGCACCAGTAGTATTAATAGCAGTAGCAGTAGTAGAAGTAGCAATAGTAGTAGTAGTAGTAGTAGTAGTAGTAGTAATAGCAGTAGTAGTAGTAGCAGTATTGGTGGTAGTAGTAGTAGCAGTAGTAGTAGCAATAGTAGTAATAGTATTATTAGTAGTAATAGCAGTAGTAGCAGTAGTAGTAGTATAGTAGTAGTAGCAGTATTGGTGGTGGTAGTAGCAGTAGTAGTACTAGTAGTAGTAGTAGTAATAGCAGTAAAAGTAATAGTAGTGGTAGTACCAATAGTATTAATCATATCACTTGGGCTCCCGAGTGGCGCTGCGGTCTAAGGAACTGCATCTCAGTCACTACAGACCCTGGTTCGATTCTAGGCTGTATCACAACCGGCCGTGATTGGGAGTTCCATAGTGCGGTGCACAATTGGCCCAGCGCCGTCCGGGTTAAGGTTTGGTTGGCGGAAGGCCGTCATTGTAAATAAGAATGAGTTCTTAACTAACTTGCCTAGTTAAATAAAGGTTAAACAAAATAGTAGAAGCAGTAGTAGTAGTATAAGTAGTAGTAGTAGTAGCAGTAACAGTACTACTTGTAGTAGCAGTAACAGTACTACTACTTGTAGTAGCAGCAGCAGTAGCAGTAGCTGTAGTAGAATTAGTAGTAGCAGTAGTATCAGCAGTAGTATCAGCAGTAGTAATATAAGTAATAGTAGTAATAACAGTAGTAGTAATATTAGTAATAGTAGCAGTAGTATTAGTAGTAACAGTAGTAGCAGTAGTAGTAATAGAAGTAATAGTAGCAGTAGCTGTAGTAATAATAGTAGTAGTAGTAGAAGCAGTATTAGCAGTAGTATTAGTAGTAGTAGTAGTATTATTAGTAGTAGATGCAGCAGTAGTAGAAGCAGTAGTAGTGTAACAGTATAACTTTAGCCCGTCCCCTCTCCCCGACCCGGGCGCGAACCAGGGACCCTCTGCACACATCAACAACAGTCACCCACGAAGCATCGTTACCCATCGCTCCACAAAAGCCGTGCCAGGGGAACCACTACTTCAAGGTCTCAAAGCGAGTGACATAACCGATTGAAACGCTATTAGCGCGCACCACCGCTAACTAGCTATCCATTCACATCCGTTACACTAGCAGTATTAGTATTAGTAGCAGTAGTAGCAGTGGTATAAGTAGTAATAGTAGTAGTAGTAGCAGTATTACTCGTAGTAGCAGTGGTATAAGTAGTAATAGTAGTAGTAGTAGTAGTAGTAGCAGTAGTAATAGTACCAGTAGTAATGATAGTAGTAGTAGCAGTAGTAGTAGCAGTAGTAGTAATAGTAGTAGCAGTAGTAGTAGCAGTAGTAGTAATAGTAGTAGCAGTAGTAGTATTAGTAGCAGTAGTAGTATTATTATTATTAGGTTATGCCCCACAGACCATGGAAAGGCAATGTCATTGGGTGATGGAAAGTGCTGGTTCCCACACCGATGTCTTATGCCCATTTGTAAAGTTTGTAATCGATTTAAAGTGGGCAAATATTTGAGCTATATCGTTATCAATGTTCCCTGTAAGTGAGAATGTGACGTGTAATAGCAATTGAGAGAGTGGATGTTTTTCAGCTGTCACTGTGAACACTATCAAAGACCGAGAGAGAGAGAGAGCTTTAAGATCTGTTCGGGAGGGTTAGGGGCTGGTAGATCGTTTATCTAGAAACTCAAAGTCCGCCTCTATCCTGTGCGGTCTTTTCCTTCGGACCTGCAATGGATGTGACGACTGGATTTGCATTCTTTATTGTTTTTCTGCAACTAATTCACGCGAATGGACTTTATATATCCAATAGCATAGGTATGTAGGATTTGTGATATTATAGGCTACGTTTTATACAGTTGTGTAAAGCTTAACCTAGGCACCACCGTTGAGAATACGATCTGATCACGATTCGACTCTTGATGCATGTCAATTTCACAGAGGTTATTTCGTAGCCCAGAAATGTTCAATAATATTTGACAGAAACAGAAATATCCTGGAGTTGGTAAGGCACTGTAGTTTGTTTAAAAACAATGCAGTGTCTCAGTAAGGTTTCCCTTTCTTTTGCATGACACCAACTTTTTCCACATTTATTTTGGATCCAAACACAGTTTACGTGCGCTCAAATTCAGCATGTAAAGAACATTCCAATGGCAGATTCATCATGCACTATTGATAAGTCGTGAATTTGCTAATTTATTGAAGTTTTTACAGCAGTTAGGCTATTAGTTACCCTAACAACAACAACGACCTCTCCAAATAATAATTTGGAGAATAACAATACATTTTGACTTGTAAAATAAATGATTGGAATTAAATTAAACTTGACACTTCAATTTAATTAATTTAATTACCACCTCGATTATTTCAAATTGACAGCTTTGAGCATCACACTGTCTTGACGCGTGCTTCCCTGCGTCACCTACTGGGTGGGTCACTGCTTCCAACCTAAACTGAAGTCGACAAAGTGATGGACACAGTCTTGCGTAGTCTTGTTGTAAACATAGAATTTGAAATTACTTAAGAATGATAGTCTGCCTACCTACCTACCGTGTAAAACGCATGCTCATCTGCGCGCGGGGAACGGGTGAACACTTTGGCAATTGGCACCCTGAAGTTTAAAACGCTGTTTGATAGGCCTATTGTCCAGGTTTCTTGTTGCCTGTGGTTTATTTGATATGGTAGGGAATATACCAAAGTCAGTTGTGGCTGTAAAATGTCTGATCTATATTATTCACAGATTCACATTGTATGATGTCATGTTTATCAAGTGAGACACAGCATATTTACTTATTTACCCATGCTATTTAGATAGCAAAGCTGTACCTGCTTCAGTGTGTGTGTGCGTGCATGTGTGCGTGTGTGACTGTGTGCATCTGAGCTCCTATGCATGATTGTGTGTGTATTGATCAGTGTGTGACTGTCTCTCCCTTTGCACACAGAGTCTCTGCAGCATGTCCTGAGGGAATATGGGGTGGTGAGGCCTGTGAACAGTGACGCAGAAGGCCGCTTCCTCTCAGGTGCTGTCTCCGCACCTCAGCTGGACAGCCAGCACCAGCAGGTCTACAGACGCTGGAGGAGGGAGGCTGCAGCCGCCTCAGACCCCAGCCATGGAGACCTGGAGGAAGGAGAGGGCACCGCCAGGCACAGGGAGACACTTTTCTACAACGTCACTGTGTTTGGCCGGGAGCTTCACCTGCACCTGCGCCTCAACTCCAGGCTGGTGGCCCCCGGAGCTAAAGTGGAGTGGCATGAGGAGGGCAACCAGACCCGCTACGAGCCTCTACTGGAGAGCGACTGCTTTTATGTAGGAGAAGTCACCAACGTCAGGGACACATCCGTCGCTCTCAGCAACTGTGATGGCCTGGTAAGTGCTGCACCGTTGATAAATGTATCCCTCATGTATAGTTATTAACCTGCTAGTACGCCTGTAGAACATATTAGGTAGCTTCAGTTGATATACAGAGGGGGCAATGCCATAGTAATAAAGATGGCTAGACTGAGGTCATCCAAGAGGCAGGGCGGGATTGAAAAGTAGAACCCCTGCCCTGGTAGATTGTTGTGGTTGTGTATCACTGCACAGAAGGACTGAGGATATTTTCCATGTCGGCAGATGTTTTTCATATGGTCAGCATCAAAATAGAGGATTGTAAACAAAACTAAAGCTGTAATCTCATAATGAAACAAACTTCTCCCTGCTTGGCCTAGCTGGTTGGCCTCCACCAGGCAGGGTGGCAGTATTCAGTATGCAGGTCATTGCTGATTGGCCTCCATCAGGCAGGGTGGCAGTATTCAGTATGCAGGTCATTGCTGATTGGCCTCCACCAGGCAGGGTGGCAGTATTCAGTATGCAGGTCATTGCTGATTGGCCTCCACTAGGCAGGGTGGCAGTATTCAGTATGCAGGTCATTGCTGATTGGCCTCCACTAGGCAGGGTGGCAGTATTCAGTATGCATGTCATTGCTGATTGGCCTCCACTAGGCAGTGTGGCAGTATTCAGATAGCAGGTCATTGCTGATTGGCCTCCACTAGGCAGGGTGGCAGTATTCAGTACGCAGGTCATTGCTGATTGGCCTCCACTAGGCAGGGTGGCAGTATTCAGTATGCAGGTCATTACTGGTTGGCCTCCATCAGGCAGGGTGGCAGTATTCAGTATGCAGGTCATTGCTGATTGGCCTCCACTAGGCAGGGTGGCAGTATTCAGTATGCAGGTCATTGCTGATTGGCCTCCACTAGGCAGGGTGGCAGTATTCAGTATGCAGGTCATTGCTGATTGGCCTCCACCAGGCAGGGTGGCAGTATTCAGTATGCAGGTCATTGCTGATTGGACTCCACCAGGCAGGGTGGCAGTATTCAGTATGCAGGCCATTGCTGATTGGCCTCTACTAGGCAGGGTGGCAGTATTCAGTATGCAGGTCTCTGTACTGTTGAAGGTGGGAGGCCCAGGGGAGGTTTTAGTGCCTGGAGGCTAACACTTCATATCTCAAACAGCTGCTTAATCCCCTCTCTCTCCCACCCTGCAGGAAATAAACCACATCTCCTTAATGATCACATGAAATAGTTTAGCTGAAATCCCCTCTGTTTAATTAAATATACTCCTTAGAGACACACACACTAATACTCTCTCAAGGTAGGTTTCAGACAAGTCTGCGTTTAGAATTAGCGATAAACAATTTGTTAAAAAAAGACACCACTGTGATTTTCTCTCTTTACACATGTTGTTTCCCATGTCCCCTGGACAAATCACACTGCAGTGCTATGATCAGAACTGTCCAATAAACAGGTCCAGATTACAGTGTCAGAAAACAACCATCAAGGGAAAGACTGGTCTTCAAACATGGACAGTCTCATTGGCGAGTGTCTGTCCGTGAGTGACTTCAATTACTAGCTTCAGTTGATAGACAGAGGGGGAAATGCCATAGTAATAAAGATGGCTAGACTGAGGTCATCCAAGAGGCAGGAGAGATTGAAAAGTGGAACCACTGCCCTGGTAGATTGTTGTGGATGTGTATCACTGCACAGAAGGACTGAGGACATTTTCCATGTAGGCAGATGTTTTTCATATGGTCTGCATCAAAATAGAGGATTGTAAACAAAACTAAAGCTGTAATCTCATAATGAAACAAACTTCTCCCTGCTTGGCCTAGCTGGTTGGCCTCCACCAGGAAGTGTGGCAGTATTCAGTATGCAGGTCATTGCTGATTGGCCTCCACCAGGCAGGGTGGCAGTATTCAGTATGCAGGTCATTGCTGATTGGCCTCCACCAGGCAGTGTGGCAGTATTCAGTATGCAGGTCATTGCTGATTGGCCTCCACCAGGCAGTGTGGCAGTATTCAGTATGCAGGTCATTGCTGATTGGCCTCCACCAGGCAGGGTGGCAGTATTCAGTATGCAGGTCATTGCTGATTGGCCTCCACCAGGCAGTGTGGCAGTATTCAGTATGCAGGTCATTGCTGATTGGCCTCCACTAGGCAGGGTGGCAGTATTCAGTATGCAGGTCATTGCTGGTTGGCCTCCACCAGGAAGTGTGGCAGTATTCAGTATGCAGGTCATTGCTGATTGGCCTCCACCAGGCAGTGTGGCAGTATTCAGTATGCAGGTCATTGCTGATTGGCCTCCACCAGGCAGTGTGGCAGTATTCAGTATGCAGGTCATTGCTGATTGGCCTCCACCAGGAAGTGTGGCAGTATTCAGTATGCAGGTCATTGCTGATTGACCTCCACCAGGCAGGGTGGCAGTATTCAGTATGCAGGTCATTGCTGGTTGGCCTCTACTAGGCAGGGTGGCAGTATTCAGTATGCAGGTCATTGCTGATTGGCCTCCACCAGGCAGGGTGGCAGTATTCAGTATGCAGGTCATTGCTGGTTGGCCCTAGGTCATTGGTACTGCAGGCCAGGCATGAGTATCACCATTAGCAGACTGCAGCAGACCAGCAGCAGAGTGGAGCTTGTGTACATAAAGTGTCTCAGAGAAGGAAAGAGTGCTGATCTAAGATCAGGTCCCTCCGTGTATTCGTTATGATCTAAAATATAAAACTGATCCTAGATCAGGTCCGTCTGTGTATTCATTATAATCCAAAAGATAAAACTGATCCTAGATCTGCACTCCTACTCCAAGATTCTTTATGAATACGGGTCCAGAGTAGGCTGCTGCCCTGAGAAGGGCAGGGGCATGATACTGGTCCTGGACCCTTGCTAAGGGACAAGTGAGTAAGGGATGCCCTACAAGCAGAGGCACAAGCTGTTGCCATTGCCACAGTATCTGTAGGAGGAAGTGACATCCACCAAATGATTCTCAGAAAAAAAGTGATGTGTTGGTATGGCCTCTTAGGTTAGATTTAGTGTGAGTACCAGTCTCTTTAGCTAACATTTCACTCGCCACTCCTTGTCATTGCCAAAAAATACTGGCCTTTCGGCAATGTCAATGTTCAATATGCGCTGATTTTACAGCGGAGTTGCTCATTGGTTGTTGGAAAAAACATTATTATTTTCCATGAAATCATGTGGAGCTTCGAAATTAGAATTTATAACAAAGTAAGTTGTATTTTGATGCTTAAAATCAAAACTAAGACATTTTGTGGTTGAAATTGCTGTATGTATTTAGTTTGAGAATTTAGATGTGAGCATCTGAACAAACAAAAAACTGTTGCTTAGCAACCGAATACCAGCGTGTTCTGTGGAGAAAAAAGATAAGAGTTCCAAAATGTGCATAACATTTTTGTTGTGATTGGAAGATAGCTGTGAGGGTGATCGAATCAGGATCAAATCCTCTGTTTTCCTCGATCTCATTAATGATAGAACGTTAATATTTGAAGATGGCAGAAAGGCCAGTCTCCTTGGCACATGACATGGAGTACAGGGAGTGGATTAGCTAAAGAGACTGGTACCCAGGCTAAATTAGATTGGGTGGCCTGAGCAAATCTGCTGTGGCCTATGCTACAGACAGTTGTCATGGAAACCATCATCTTATGCAATTTGTCCTGAGGGGTCAGCCTGTCAGTTTAAAGTCTCTGTGTGTGTGTTTGTGTGATATCTATCTATTTTTTCCCTCATCCCTTCTCTGTGTGATCTGTCCCGTATGACCTTGATCCAGAGATGCATTGCGTTGCTGAATTCTAATTAAATATAACTTACATATCACTTTCTCTGTGTTATAATATCAGAGCAGTCAATCCTATACTACAAGGGCTCTTAAACTTTTACAGCTCGAGACCCGAATGAGAAATTGACCGTTCCACCATGACCCAAATCGTCCTCCAATGTCACAAATTAAGAATAAATAGTGTGTGATTATAGATGTATTGTCATAACTCACGACCCATCTCTCGCATGCACAGGGCCCACTTTGGGTCCAGATCCATAGTTTAAGAAAGCCTTCTGTACAACAAACAGTAAGAACAGCTGGTAGTCTTATCCAACTTTCAATCAAGCCACCAAAGACACCATAATCCCATACAGACCACACGCTTCCCAAAAGTTCAGGAAATTAAGCAATTCTGCGTTGTGATGGTTTCTGTGTTGGTTGGAAATCCTTCAGCCTTTGCACGATATAGCCTATGTCAGCTGTGTTTAACATGGTGACAAAGATGCAGCCTTTCTAAAGTTGCTGTCGTCCCAGGGGTCTTTTATCAACACAAGCGGTAGATGTCACTTATTTCGTTGGGTTAACTTTTGTGCTATAATCAAGTCGTATGAATTTTGTTCATGTTGCTCCTCTGGCACGGATGTGGCTGGGGTGTTTGGAGCTGTGTCCGTACTTACACGACCTCCGAGCCTTCTCAAATCAATGTTGAGCCAAATGCACCAAATTGGACCAGGGCTAACTGTTTCAGCCATCTGTCGCTCCTCTCCCTGCTTTGGGCCAATAGGAGTCACTCTCTTTGTGGTGTTGAGCGGGCCATAGAGAGGGGTGAAAGAGGAACACTTATCAGGTAGGGCCATTCCAGAATCCCCTGGCTCTCTATGGAGTAGCTGTGGCCTTTGATTATTCCATTGGAAGGACAGAGTGGGGAGCCCACTGTGACTGCACTGGCACACTTCCTTTCCTCTCACCAGGAGTTTAGATTCGTTTCTGTTTGAGTGTGGATGGAAACCTCAGTCCTAATTGTAGGATACAAGATAGCATTCTTCTGGTGTTATTTTCTTCCCTCTCTCCATCGCTCATCCATCTGGCTGTAGACCCAGTCCATCTGGCTGTAGGCCCAGTCCATCTGGCTATAGGCCCAGTCCATCTGGCTATAGACCCAGTCCAGCAGGCTGTAGACCCAGTCCAGCAGGCTGTAGACCCAGTCCATCTGGCTGTAGGCCCAGTCCAGCAGGCTGTAGACCCAGTCCATCTGGCTGTAGGCCCACTCCATCTGTCTGTAGGCCCAGTCCAGCAGGCTTTGGGCCCAGTACATCTGGCTGTAGGCCCAGTCCATCTGGCTGTAGGCCCAGTCCAGTAGGCTGTAGGCCCAGTCCATCTGGCTGTAGGCCCAGTACATCTGGCTGTAGGCCCAGTCCAGCAGGCTGTAGGCCCAGTCCAGCAGGCTGTAGGCCCAGTCCATCTGGCTGTAGGCCCAGTCCAGCAGGCTGTAGGCCCAGTCCATCTGTCTGTAGGCCCAGTCCAGCAGGCTGTAGGCCCAGTCCATCTGTCTGTAGGCCCAGTCCAGCAGGCTGTAGACCCAGTCCAGCAGGCTGTAGGCCCAGTCCAGCAGGCTGTAGGCCCAGTCCATCTGGCTGTAGACCCAGTCCAGCAGGCTGTAGGCCCAGTCCATCTGGCTGTAGGCCCAGTCCAGCAGGCTGTAGGCCCAGTCCAGCAGGCTGTAGGCCCAGTCCAGCAGGCTGTAGGCCCAGTCCAGTAGGCTGCGTGTTACATTACTATTTCAAAGGGACATATTGACACGCTTGTCAGGATTTATAGTTGAGAGAACAGGCCCAGCTGGAGTGAAAAGAGGATCTTTGACCTGGAAGACACAAGGCCTCTGCGATAGAGAACAGGTCTATACACCTGAATACAGCTGACCTCCTTAGAGAACACTCATCACAAACATGGAAGCCAATAAATATCTTGTCATGTTTGTTTTTTGTTTGGTTCTGTGTCAGCTTTCTTTCGGTGCCACGAGACTCAGTCCAATTACACAGATTTAATGTCTATATATATAGCGTTTGGATGAATTCCATGACTGACACCGTAGCATTTGGAGTTGTTGATGTATTTCATGGTGTGTAGGAGGAGTGTGACCTTTATAGAAAGATGTTGCAAAGGAAAAGGTTTCAAAGGAAAAGAGTCTCAGAGCGCACATGGACAAAGGGTTGTTGGTGACTCTATCCAAAATGCAATGTGAAAGTGATGAGTGGGAATGAAGAGGAGGAGATTTGGTCTTGATGGTTTCCGTCTGGACCTGTCTGTAGTTACAGTAGGAGAATTGGTCGTGATGGTTCCCGTCTGGACCTGTCTGTAGTTACAGTAGGAGATGCGATGTCAACCACCTGGCTCGTCCAATCCCTGCAGGAGTTGCATTCTCCAAAATGAAAACAGCAGTGTGCCGTGGATGTTAACCAATAGAATTCATAAGTCAGTCAATACATGTGAGATCTGACCTGCTGATCCAGGACATTTTAACGTGTGTGTGTGTGTGTGTGTGTGTAGGTGTGTGTGTGTGTGTGTGTGTGTGTGTGTGTGTGTGTGTGTGTGTGTGTGTGTGTGTGTGTGTGTGTGTGTGTGTGTGTGTGTGTGTGTGTGTGTGTGTGTGTGTGTGTGTGTGTGTGTGTGTGTGTGTGTGTGTGTGTGTGAGTGTGTGTGTGTGTGTGTTTGAGAGAGAGGGAGACAGATTGTGTGCATTCGACCAGACTAGAGCATATTTCACTTTATATAGTTCTTGTTTTATTGGGCTTTTATCGTCGTGTGTTGATATTAATATTGATGTGGTTGTGTTGATTCCTGACACCTGTTAGTAGAGTTCTGCTGCTGTGAGTTTGAATGACAGCTTGTAATGAACAGTGAAGGGAGGCAGCCCAAAAGGGGTTTCAATTTCTACTCTCTCTGATATCCTACATTCCTGTTGCCAGTGGTTAACAGAGAAATGAAGGAGATAACTGGAATGAACTTCAACAATCCAACTCAAATCATAAGTAGCTTTGGCCTGTACATCATAGCACCTTTGATTCTTGCCAGGCTTGAAAATGAACATGGTTGATGATATTTTATTTATTTGAAACTGACGATATTGACTTGTTTATGTTAATTCAGGACTTTATACTGTATCCAACTCAGGATCAAAAGGAAGTTTGCTCCAGGACTCATTAATCCTTGAATCCCAGAGATTTGGTGGCACAGTCTGAGTGTCTATTTCACTTGCCACAATAACAACTGGCACAATTCACTTCCAAAGTTTAACAAAACATCCATTTTGGATTTGATTTGATTGAATGTAATCGATTGATAATGTGTTAGATTATGTTGAAAGGCTGACAATTAACACAGTATCATGAGTGGAGTGCTGATTCAATTAAAGGTTGAGAGGAAGCTTGAGGAAGTTTAGAAATCCCTTCTTTGGAGCAGTGTGAGTGAGGGTCATGTAAACCAATGAGCTGTTCAATGAGAAACTAACACTGAATATTGTGAGTCAACAAGTTTTTCAACGCTTTTGGCCTTTTTACAATGGAAACTATTGCCAAGGAACATAAGGTCATGCTTTTGTGCAATGGACATATGTCTCTTAATCAAGTTTTATGGATACGGCCCCATATAGTCTTCTTAAACTTTCCTTTCCAACACATAGAGTGTGAAGACGCTGTCATTAGGAAACAACTTATCCACTTTATTTCCAGTTTAAACACTGTATTTTCTCTTTTCCATGGCCCTTCCACTGAAACATAAATCCAGTTGTGAAAATTGAGAGTTTATTATAACTTTTAGTTACCCAGGGTTAGGTTTTACAATGGCTCTTTCATTCATATCAACTTGAAAAGATTACTATTGTCAAACTTTCAAAGCTGTCATTACCTCAAAGAGGTGTACTTAGCTGCAGTATACATTATCTGTCATTTCACACAGAGCTGTCCTTGTGAGAGCTAAGGTAGTGCTCACGTGATTCCACCCCTGTTCAGTCAGTCAGACAGACAGTCAGACAGTCAGACAGACAGACAGACAGACAGACAGACAGACAGACAGACAGACAGACAGACAGACAGACAGACAGACAGATAGAAAGAAAGCTGGCACCAAGGCAAAGTTGGAATATGTCATGCAGGCTTTGTGCTACTCCTCCTCCCTACAGACATAACTACCTCTGGATTAATGTATGTTCCTGCCCCCTCACACACATACGCCACACACACATACGCCACACACACACTGAACACTGAAAAGTTAGGGTATGAACAGCAGGTCTCCCGGGCGACCAGTCTCTTAACGAGGCAGCAGGCTGACCCCCTTGGCCAGATCCAACAATCCAAAGGCAGCACAGCGCTGCTCTCTCGATCAGAACCCTCCCTCCGCCTCAGGCAGGCCTGACTCTGAGCTGGAAACCGGGACGGAGCTGCTCAGGCCCTCTCTCTCAGGCTCTGCTCTCCTATTTCACTCTTGGCAGTCCAGGCAGGCTCTGGAGCCTCTCAGGCTTATGGAAAAGTCTCATTGTTACAGTGGAGCTGGATCACATCTTCAAAAGGATTCTGCAATTCAGCATGGTTTATGCTAACTTTTCCTTAAATTCTACTGTCAACGTTTACAATTTTTATGCTGTTTTACAGCTAAAGATCTACAGAGTGGTGTGGGTACAATACCTGAATAGTGGACCACTGATCTAACTGTGTGGACACTGTGGACTTTTTCTGACAGTAAAGCTGGTAGTGAGAGCTAGTGATTTATTTGTGATTGTTAAGTGAAGTTGATCCCTCAAATGTTAGTTTACGATTTTCAATTGGCAAGAGAGAATTTGACATCTGGGAAAGTTATTTGTTGTTGAAGACAGAGTTTTATTTCAGATTACGGGTTTGGATGTCTATCACAGTGTAGCCAAATGGAAAGAATTAGTATGTAAAACCCCCAGCCTTGCACCATTGTTTAATATAAAATGACATGACTTAGTTTATTTGTTTTTCAACATTGCTGCAGTAAAATATAGCCTTCCCTGTCACAAGGTAGAATGGAAATTCTTGCTTTCAAGACTGAGGTATGTGCTTCATTCCTGCAGCCCAGAGTAGAATCTTTCCTTTATTCACTAGCATGACTTTAATAAGCTGTTAGAGTTCTAGAGTTCCTGAGATGAGGTGACTGAGCAACTGATTTTCTGAGTGGAAGATGTGTGCTTAGCCTTGCTGCGTGTGGTAAGGTAGGTTAAGTTTGACTTCACAGTGGCTCAGAGAGCTGGCTAACCGAGGTGTAACTGCTGGTGTCGATTTATGCAGAGTCCAGATCTTTCCTTGGTAATGAAACCTCGGGAGGATGTGACAGCTCCTTGTGTAATATTTCTCAGGAGGCTGTGCTAAATGGCAGTCTCAGCAGCCCCTCTCCAGCTCTATGGTCGGGGTCAGAGAGAGAAGCAGTATTGAGGTGACCCTGAACAGGCGTGTCTGTTCCAGTCACAGTGTGTTTTAAAATTTACATTCCCCGTTCCCCATTTTCCACGACAGACACAGGATAGGGGACCACCTGAGCTGTCACGCCACATTTTGTCTGTCTGCATTTATGGAAGTATTAGTACTGCTGTTTTGGCTGAGCTAAATTGTTGATCAGATGGTTGATATAAATTTGCCCCATATTGATCAACTCATGCCTCTTTGCAGTCTCATGTCATTTGTATTTTTGTCAATGTTGTCCTCTCTTCGGGCTGAGCTTTTAAGTGGTGGATATATTGATTATTGTGCATTTCCCTTCTCAATTAAGTTATTCTCAAAGTGTTATTTAAAGTTGTTTTTCTTCCAGTTAGATATATGCTTGTGATTGTAGAGTTCAACCCCCTTCTCATCTCATCTTTCTCAGGCAGGAATGATCCGCATGGGGCGGGAGGAGTTCTTCATCGAACCCCTGGAGCACCGAGGGGGTGGGGCAGGGGAGGAGGAAGGCGGAGACGGAAGACATCACATTGTTTATCGCTCCTCTGCCATTAAGAGACCCCATGTCAATCAAACAGCGGACTCTTACCCCCAAGGTAAAAGGAACTTCACATACACCTCTACAGAACCTGCATGCTTTTTCTGACTGTCAGGAGGCATGATGACATTCCTTCATAGGTCGTCATCATCTGTAACTTTAGAGTGCTGAATGCTGCTAAGCCTTATGTGGGTCTCTTCTAGACATTACATTTGTGTCCCTGTTGAAATATCTGTTGAACTGGCAGTGAACTCTGCTTTATTGTACAGAGAGAAAACAAATGTATTCCTCTCCAAGCCCTTCTAGTTCTCCTTGTCTAGCCTGATGAACAAAATTAACGCTATCCAGAGAAAGCATCTAATTTAACATTTGTTTTTTTTCTGATTTTTAAGTACTGCCTGATTCTATAATGTAATCTATACATAACCTGTCATGACATGTGATACGCTCGTAAATACACTTTCTGGCATGTATCTACAGAGCAAATCAGACTGGAGGATAGTTTGACACCCTTGTAGGACAAAGCAAAGGCTGCTAAACTCGAATTAACCAAATGTTCTACTTTTTCTTTCTCAAATGGATATCTACAGTATGCAGTCATTGGACTTATAATAAAGGATTCTCACTGGTGGGAAAGTACACTATGGTGTAATGTTCGTTTCTCTCTAGTTCATAGTCTAATCATCAAACTATTTAACCTCCCCCTGACTCCCATTTGACTCTGTCCATTCCCTCCTCAGGGGTGGTCAGAGTTCACCAAAACTCCCCTGACCGAGCAGATAGAAGATACAGTAATCTGAGTGGGTGGATAAAGACATGATAAAGCCATAAAAGGGATTCACATGTCACTTCAGTTCCAACCACAGAGCTCAGCCGGAGGATACTGGGAGACTTGCTTCTCAGTCACTTCAGATGTGTAGGTTTTTTCTGAGTAGTTCTAGTCTATTCTGAAAGAATATACAAAAGACATATGTATTCCGGGCATTCTGCCAAGTTGGATTGTTATTCACAAATTCTCATAAGACAAATGCACACACGCTCTTACACAATTAATATATACATAAAGAACACGTATTCACACAGTTACACACATAATTGTATGAACTTCTAATGGGGAAACTGGAGACAGGAGAAACACCCGCATGATGGACTTTGGCATCAGCTGTGCGGATTGGATCAGAGGCTCAGATGTAGTCGCACAAATCCATCAGAGGTGTGTCGTTCGCAGCCAAGACGAGCTGCAGCCAGCCAACTCCTACGTGGCAGGCTGAGTGCTGATGTGATATTAGCCTACAGTAAACTAAACTCCTCCAGTGGAGGAGAGCATGGCTGATCTAGAGCAGAATCTGGGTGGACCTTGTAAAGAGAACGAAAGGACATTGAGTAAACAATAAACATGAAGATGGTTTTTAATATATTTAAAAGGAAAAAGACACATTTTATTTGAAGTGTTACATTTTGCAACATAACTATCTTGAGGACCCATTGTCCAAGTATGTTCACTATTAGATTTGATGCCTCTTTGTGGAATGCCTTCCCTTTCACATCATGCACATGGATTTAACTAACTAAACAAAGATTTAACTAACAAACTAAACAAGGATTTAACTAAAAAACTAAACAATGATTTAACTAACTAAACAAGGATTTAACTAACTAAATAATGATTTAACTAACTAACTAAACAAGGATTTAACTAACTAAACAAGGATTTAACTAACTAAACAAGGAGTTATCTAACAAACTATGCAAGGATTTAACTAACTAAACAAGGATTTGACTAACTAAACAAGGAGTTATTTAACAAACTATGCAAGGATTTAACTAACTAAACAAGGATTTAACAAACTAAACAAGGATTTGACAAACTAAACAAGGATTTAACTAACAAACTAAACAAGGATTTAACTAACTAAAAAAGGATTTAACTAACTAAACAAGGATTTGACTAACTAAACAAGGATTTGACTAACTAAACAAGGAGTTATCTAACAAACTATGCAAGGATTTAACTAACTAAACATGGATTTAACTAACTAAACAAGGATTTAACTAAATAAACAAAGATTTAACTAACTAACTAAACATGGATTTAACCTGTTTGGCCGAGGCGTTCCGCTAGCGGAACTCCTCCCACATTCCACTGAAAAGGCAGAGCGCGAAATTCAAAAACATTTTTTTTTTAATATTTAACTTTCACACATTAACAAGTCCAATACAGCAAATGAAAGATACACATTTTGTGAATCCAGTCAACATGTCCGATTTTTTAAATGTTTTACAGCAAAAACAGCACGTATATTTATGTTAGCTCACCACCAAATACAAAGAAGGACAGACATTTTTCACAGCACAGGTAGCATGCACAAAGCCAACCTAACTAACCAAGAACCAACCAAACTAACCAAGAAACAACTTCATCAGATGACAGTCTTATAACATGTTACACAATAAATCTATGTTTTGTTCGAAAAATGTGCATATTTGAGGTTTAAATCAGTTTTACATTGCAGCTACCATCACAGCTACCGTCAAAAATATCACCGAAGCAGCCAGAGTAATTATAGAGACCAACGTGGAATAACTAAATACTCATCATAAAACATTTCTTAAAAATGCATCGTGTACAGCAAATGAGACAAGCATCTTGTGAATCCAGCCAATTTTTCTGATTTTTTAAGTGTTTTACAGCGAAAACACATTATAGCCTTATATTAGCTTACTACAATAGCCTACCACACTTCCGCATTCATTCATCAAGGCACGTTAGCGATAGCAATAGGCACGTTAGCGTTAGCGAATAAACCAGCAAAATATATTAATTTTCACTAACCTTCATAAACCTTCCTCGGATGACAGTCCTATAACATCAGGTTATACATACACTTATGTTTTGTTCGAAAATGTGCATATTTAGAGCTGAAATCAGTGGTTATCCATTATGCTAACGTAACTTCTATTTCCCAGAATGTGCGGATATTTCTATTAGACTCTCACCTATTCTGACCAAATAGCAATTCATAAACATTACAAAAAAATACATGTTGTATAGGAAATGATAGTAACACTAGTTCTTAATGCAATCGCAGTGTTAGAATTCTAAAAATATCTTCATTACGACATAAGGCTTATGTTATAGCGAGGAGAGTGGCCAAAACCTGGGCGCAAAACTACTAGTACACAGTTCGACACATATATGAAATAGCATCACAAAATGGGTCCTACTTTTGGTGATCTTCCATCAGAATGTTGGACAAGGGGTCCTTTGTCCAGAACAGTCGTTTGGATTTAGAACATCGTTTTTCCCTCTTGATTTAGCAAGCACACTGGCCAAGTGGCGCGAAGCTCCACATCGTCAACAAACACAGACAACGCAACACGCCTAACGTCCCGAAAAAATTTCAATAATCTATTAAAACTATATTGAAAAAACATACTTTACGATGATATTGTGACATGTATCAAATAAAATCAAAGCCGGAGATAGTATTCGCCGATAACGATGGCTTTTCAAAAGGCAATTCCAGGTCCATCTGCGCGCTCTCCAGAAGAAAAAAAAATGGATGACTCGTCGTGCCAAGATGATTTATTCCACCTCAGACCAAGATAAACACTACCTTTCTTCTCTCACGTCCTCTTGACATCTAGGGGAAGGTAAATGACGTGCATGTATACTCATATGTGTCATGCCCATTTATAGGCAGGCCCTTGAACAGAGCATAATTTTCAGACTTTCCACTTCCTGGTCAGAAAGTGTGCTGCCAAATGAGTTCTGTTTTACTCACAGACAAAATTCAAACGGTTTTAGAAACTAGAGAGTGTTTTCTATCCAATAGTAATAATAATATGCATATTGTACGAGCAAGAATAGAGTACGAGGCCGTTTTTCCCCCAAAGTGTAAATGGCGCCCTCTATCCTCATCAGGTTAACTAACTAAACATGGATTTAACTAACTAACTAAACAATGATTTAACTAATTAAACATGTATTTAACTAACTAAAGAAGGATTTAACTAACTATACAAGGATTTAACTAAATAAACATGGATTTAACTAACAAACTAAACAAGGATTAAACTAACTAACTAAACAAGGATTTAACTAATTAAATAAACAAGGATTTAATTAACTAAATAAACACAGATTTAATTAATAGGGTGGTCTATGTTGTGATCTATTTAATAAACACGAAGGACCAGCAAAATGAATAGAAGAGTGTGGCGGTATAGCAGGAACAATGGCATCTAGAGGTCAAACCTGGTACTTTCACACTACTAATGGTAAATAATGCAAGTGATTTCAATTACACATTTCTCTGAATGGTGGGGAAAACTATCAACACATTCACAGGGAATACATTACATAGTATGGTGAAACAATACTCCAAGCCACAGCTTCATACTACTTGTCAAACATAGAGAACTGATACTGTACTCTAGTTTTTGGGGTGGGATTGGCATAGGGTGTATTTTGGTATTTTATTAGGATCCCCATTAGCTGTTGCAAAAGCAGCAGCTACTCTTCCTGGGGTCCACACAAAACATGAAACAATACAGAACATGAATAGACAAGAACAGCTAAAGGACAGAACTAAATAAATGTATATTTCCGTGGGTGGCTTTTAACAATTTTGTGGATTCCTCGTGTCTTACTCATTGGCAGGAAGAAGTTTGGTCCAAATCGGATGTTGGTTGAATATTATCTGAATCCTATAAATTCAAATGGCCAATATGGGTGCAATCAATTTGCTTAATTTCTCTGAGATCACATTTAATTTCAACAAGAGAATGTTTCAGGAATGCCAATCTTACCTGTTTCTAACTTCAGAAACAATTTGTCATGGCTTGCAGAAATAATAATAGTGCCGGAGGGGATGGCTGCCGTTTTACATGCTACTAACCAACAGTGCAATTTCGATCGTTTTTTCACATTGTTTGTAACTTATTTTGTACATAAAGTTACTGCTACCGTCTCTTATGACCGAAAATAGCTTCTGGACATCAGAACAGCAATTACTCACCTAGAACTGAACAAAGATTTTTTATTTAATGAGTCCAACGCGAACGATATACTGCTTTCCGGAGACCAGGCCCAAATCCCCGTCATTCGCGTGAAGAAAAAGAGGAGATACAGAGGGAGAAGGTCGGGGTGCCTTGTGAGGATTCGTAGGCGAGTCAGTAAATCACCATTACCATTGGTTCTATTGGCCAACGTGCAATCACTGGAAAACAAACGCGATGATCTACGGTCGAGAATATCCTACCAACGGGACATTTAAAACTGTAATATCTTATGTTTCACCGAGTCGTTTACACGGATAATATAGAGCTGGCTGGGTTTTCTGTGCATCAGCAGAACAGAGCAGCTACGTCTTGTAACACAAGGGGTGGGGGAGTGTCAATAACAGCTGGATCGTGATGTCTAATATTAAATAAGTTGAGGTATTGCTCGCCTGACGTAAAGTACCTCATGATAAGTTGTAGACCACACTATCTACCAAGAGAGTTCTCATCTATGTTATTCGTAGTCGTCTATTTACCACCACAAACCGATGCTGGCACTTAGACAGCACTCAACGAGCTGTATACGGCCATAAGCAAAGAAGAAAATGCTCCCTGTCTGAGTCTGTAATACCAACATATTTCAAGGAGACCACTATAGTCCCTGTGCCCAAGAACATGAAGGTAACCTGCCTAAATTACTACCGCCCCATAGCACTCACGTCAGTAGCCATGAAGTGCTGGACATGGATCACATCAACACCATCATCCCGGAAACCCTAGACCCACTCCAACCGCCCCACTAGATCCACAGATGACGCAACTCAATCACACTCCACACTGCCTTTTCCCACCTGTACAAAAGGAACACCTATGTGAGAATGCTGTTCATTGACTACAGCTCAGCGTTCAACACCATAGTGCCCCGAAAGCTCATCACTAAGCTAAGGACCCTTGGACTAAACACCTCCCTCTGCAACTGGATCCTGGACTTCCTGACGGGCTGCCCCATAAGGGTAGGCAACAACACATCTGCCACACTGATCCTCAACACCAGGGCCACTCAGGTGTACATACTTAGTCCCCTCCTGTACTCCCTGTTCACTCATGACTGCATGGCCAGGTACGACTCCAACACCATCATTAAATTTGCTGACGACACAACAGTGGTAGGCTTGATCACGACAATGATGAGACAGCCTATAGCGAGGAGGTCAGAGACCTGGCTTTGTGGTGCCATGACAACAACCTCTCCCTCAATGTGAGCAAGACAAAGGAGAAGATCGTGGACTACAGGAAAATGAGGGCCGGACACGCCTCCATTAACATCGACGGGCTGAAGTGGAGCGGGTCTCCAGAACCTCAAAAAGTTCCACAGCTGCACCATCAAGAGCATCCTGACCGGTTGCATCCCCGCTTGGTATGGCAACCGCTTGGCATCCGACCATATGGCACTACAGAGGGTAGTGCGTAGGGTCCAATACATCACTTGGTCCAAGCTTCCTGCAATCCATGACCTCTATACCAGGTGGTGTCAGAGGAAGGCCCTAAATATTGTCAAAGACTCCAGCCATCCTAGTCATAGACTGTTCTCTCTGCTACCGCACGGCAAGTGGTACCGGAGCACCAAGTCTAGGTCCAAAAGGCTCCTACCAAAACAGCTTCTACCCCCAAGCTATATAATTAATTAAAGGTCCACCTGGACTATTTACATTGACCCCCTTTGTTTTTACACTGCTGCTACTTGTTGTTTATAATCTATGCATAGTCACTTTACCCCTACCTACATGTACAAATTACCTCGACTAACCCTTCCCCCCTGCACATTGACTCGGTACCGGTACCCCCTGTATATAGCCTCGTTATTGTTATGTAATTTTCTTGTGTTACTTTAAAAAAAAAAAGGTTTAGTTTATTTAGTAAATATTTTCTTAACTCTATTTCTTGAACTGCATTGTTGGCTTGTAAGTACACATTTCATGGTAATACCTGTTGTATTCAACGCATGTGACAAATAAAATTTGATTTGATTTGACATGGAACAACTCTTGCATTATTTCTACTTAAGTTTAGCCAAGAGAGTGTGTGTGTGTGTTTTTCCTTGAAAGTCATTCCCTGAAATAACAACATTCCGTTTGTCCTTTGACTAATGGCTGTTGGATGGGGATTCTTTTTTTTGACAGGCGTCCCTGCTTCCCTCTGTACAAAGTCCTGTCTTAGATGTTCTGACTCCATCTTGTTTAGTGGTTGGGGTTTGTATACTGCATACCATAACACATGTCCTTTGTTTATTTATTTATATACCCTGGACAAAAATATACATGCTAATATATGGATTTTTTTATGCATCGGTTGGTCAAAGATACCTTTAAAAAAGGTAGGGGCGTGGATCAGAAAACCAGTCAGTATCTGGTGTGACCACCATTTGCCTCATGCAGAGTGACACATCTCCTTCGCATAGAGTTGATCAGGCTGTTGATTGTGCCCTGTGGAATGTTGTCCCACTCCTCTTCAATGGCTGTGCAAAGTTGCTAGATATTGGCAGGAACTGGAACACGCTGTCGTACACGTCGATCCAGAACATCCCAAACATGCTCAATGGGTGACATGTCTGGTGAGTATGCAGGCCATGAAAGAACTGGAATGTTTTCAGCTTCCAGGAATGGTGTACAGATCTTTGCAACATGGGGCAGTGCATTATCATGCTGAAACAGGAGATGATGACGGTGGATAAATGGCACGACAATGGGTCTCAGAATCTCGTCACGGTATCTCTGTGCATTCAAATGGCCATCGATAATATGCAATTGTGTTCATTGCCCGTAGCTTAGGCCTGCCCATACCATAACCCCCCGCCACCACGGGGAACTCTGTTCACAATGTTGACATCAGCAAACTGCTCGCCCACACAATGCCATACACACTGCTATCTGCGCGGTACAGTTGATTCTGGGATTCTTCTGTGAAGAACACACTTCTCCAGCATGCCAGTGGCCATCGAAGGTGAGCATTTGCCCACTGAAGTCGGTTATGACACCGAACTGCAGCCAGGTCAAGACCCTGGTGAGGACGACAAGCACGCAGGTGAGCTTCCCTGAGACGGTTTCTGACAGTTTATACAGAAATACTTGAATTATGCAAGCCCAGTTTTATTCACATTTCTGCAGTCAGCATGCCAATTGCACGCTCTGTGGAATTGCGCTGTGTGACAAAACTGCACATTTTAGAATGGCCTTTTTATTATCCCCAGCACAAGGTGCACCTGTGTAAGGATTTTAATCAGCTTCTTGATATGCCACACCTGTCAGGTGGATGGATTATCTTGGCAAAGTAGAAATGCTCACTAACAGGGATGTAAACAAATTTGTGCACTAAATTTGACAAAAATAAGATTTTTGTGTGTATGGAAAAATTCTGGGATCTTTTATTTCAGCTCATAAAACATGGGACCAAAGCTATACATGTTGCATTTATATTTTTGTTCGGTGTATTTGATACATATACATTTTACACACATTTTCCATGCATGGTGCTTTTTTACACAGTATTTATATAATTAAGATATTGTTTTTTTTAAATACAGTGCATTCGGAAAGTATCCAGACCAATTGACTTTTTCCACATTTTGTTATGTTACAGCCTCATTCTAAAATTGATTAAATTACTTTTTTCCCTCATCAATCTACACACAATACCCTATAATGACAAAGCAAAAACAGTTTTTATAAATTTTTACAAAATAAAATAGCACAGATTCGCTCAGAGAGAAAACCACACTGAGAATCACTTCATTTTGTGTAGACACGTGTTCTTGATACGCTTGTCCTTGTTATTTTTTAAAATATTTTTTTACAATACAAAATAAACACATGCAAACAACAACATAAAGCACACAAACATCCACAACATCACCTCTGCCCAGACCCACCTGCTCACACCCCCATCTCTATTGCCAGCATCACTCTCCACCACGTGGCCTCAATCTGCACCATTTTGTTTCTATTATTGTAGAGATTACATTTTTCAGCCTCTTTGGAGGTTTCTTAAATTTGCCTTATTTATTGCTACGTCTGTCAATCTTATCGAATGTATGATTTAGGTCGCCTGTAAAATCATAGTTTCTGTCTGGATTTGATCTAATATGGCTTGAATTGTATCTATAAACAACAGAATTTACCCTGGTGGGAAATATAATGAAATCAATGTGTATGTTTCACCATGTAAGGTACAATTCAACATTAGAAAATGGCCTTCTTGGTCTGTGGCAGCAGAGTCCTCCCCAACCCAGCTCCTCTTTAAATATTCAAATGATCCTTTTTTGAAAAGTAACTCTTGCAGGAAAACCACATCTACTGACATTCTATAAGTGTTCAAGAACCATATATATATATTTTTTTTTATCTCACCTTTATTTAACCAGGTAGGCCAGTTGAGAACAAGTTCCCATTTACAACTGCGACCTGGCCAAGATAAAGCAAAGGGATAAACACATGGGATAAACAAAAGTACAGTCAATAACAATAAAAAAATCTATATACAGTGTGTGCAAATGGAGTAAGGAGGTAAGGAAATAAAAAGGCCATAGTAGCGAAGTAATTACAATTTAGCAAATTAACACTGGAGTGATAGATGTGCAGATGGTGATGTGCAAGTAGAAATACTGGTGTGCAAAAGAGCAAAGAAAAAAGTAAATTAAAACATTATGAGGATGAGGTAGGTAGTTGGATGGGCTATTTACAGATGGGCTGTGTACAGCTGCAGCGATCGGTGAGCTGTTGAGATAGCTGATGTTTAAAGTTAGTGAGGGAGATATAAGTCTCCAACTTCAGCGATTTTTGCTAATCGTTCCAGTCATTGGCACCAGAGAACTGGAAGGAAAGGCGGCCAAAGCAGGTGTTGGCTTTGGGGATGATCAGTGAGATATACCTGCTGGAGCGTGTGCTACGGGTGGGTGTTGTTATGGTGACCAGTGAGCTGAGATAAGGCAGAGCTTTACCTAGCAAAAACTTATAGATGACCTGGAGCCAGTGGGTATGGCAACGAATATGTAGCGAGGGCCAGCCGACGAGAGCATACAGGTCGCAGTGGTGGGTTGTATATGCGGCTTTGGTGGCAAAACGGATGGCACAGTGATCGACTGCATCCATTATGCTGAGTAGAGTGTTGGAGGCTATTTTTTAAATGACATCGCCGAAGTCGAGGATTGGTATGTCGAGGGTATGTTTGGCAGCGTGAGTGAAGGAGGCTTTTTTGCGAAATAGGAAGCCGATTCTAGATTTAATTTAGGATTGGAGATGCTTAATAAGAGTCTGGAAGGAGAGTTTACAGTCTAGCCAGACACCTAGGTGTTTATAGTTGCCCACATATTCTAAATCAGAACCGTCCAGAGTAGTGATGCTATTCGTGCGGGCAGCGATCGGTTGAAGAGCATGCATTTAGTTTTGCTAGCCTTTAAGAGCAGTTGGAGGCCATGGAAGGAGAGTTGTATGGCATTGAAGATTGTTTGGAGGTTTGTTAACACAGTGTCCAAAGAAGGGTCAGATGTATACAGAATGGTGTCGTCTGCGTAGAGGTGGATCATAGAATCACCCGCAGCAAGAGCGACATCATTGATACATACAGAGAAAAGGGTCGGCCCGAGAATTGAACCCTGTGGTACCCCCATAGAGACTGCCAGAGGTCCGGACCTCAGGCCTTCCGATTTGACACACTGAACTCTGTCTGAGTAGTTGGTGAAAAAAGTAGTTGGTGAACAAGGCAAGGCAGTCATTTGAGAAACCAAGGCTGTTGAGTCTGCCGATAAGAATACAGTGATTGACAGAGTAGAAAGCCTTGGCCAGGTTGATGAAGACGGCTGCACAGTACTGTCTTTTGTCGATGGCGGTTATGATATCGTTTAGTACCTTGAGCGTGGCTGAGGTTTACCCCAGCTCGGAAACCGGATTGCACAGCCGAGAAGGTACGGTGGGTTTCGAAATGGTCAGTGATCTGTTTGTTAACTTGGCTTTCGAAGACTTTGGAAAGGCAGGGCAGGATGGATATAGGTCTGTAACAGTTTGGGTCTAGAGTGTCACCCCCTTTGAAGAGGGGGATGACCACGGCAGCTTTCCAATCTTTAGGAATCGGACGATACGAAAGAGAGTTTGAACATACTAGTAATAGGGGTTGCAACAATGGCGGCGGATCATTTTAGAAAGAGAGGGTCCAGATTGTCTAGCCCAGCTGATTTGTACGGGTCCAGGTTTTGCAGCTCTTTCAGAACATCTGCTATCTGGATTTGGGTGAAGGAGAAGCTGGGGAGGCTTGGGAAAGTAGCTGCGGGAGGTGCAGAGCTGTTGGCCAGGGTTGGGGTAGCCAGGAGGAAAGCATGGCCAGCCGTAGAGAAATGCTTATTGAAAATCTCGATTTTCGTGGATTTATCGGTGGTGACACTGTTTCCTAGCCTCAGCGCAGTGGGCAGCTGGGAGGAGGTGCTTTTATTCTCCATGGACTTTACAGTGTCCCAGAACGTTTTGGAGTTAGAGCTGCAGGATGCAAATTTCTGTTTGAAAAAGCTAGCCTTTGCTTTCCTAACTGACTGTGTGTATTGGTTCCTGACTTCCCTGAAAAGTTGCATATCGCGGGAACTATTCGATGCTAGTGCAGTACGCCACAGGATGTTTTTGTGCTGGTCGAGGGCAGTCAGGTCTGGAGTGAACCAAGGGCTATGTCTGTTCTTAGTTCAAATTGATGGTGAGGATAGTGAGATGGTGAGGAAATTACTTTTAAAGAACAACCAGGCATCCTCTACTGAGTTCAATATCCTTCCAGGATACCCGGGCTAGGTCGATTAGAAAGGCCTGTTCGCAGAAGTGTTTTAGGGAGCGTTTGACAGTGATGAGGGGTGGTCTTTTGACCGTGGACCCATAACAGATGCAGGCAATGAGGCAGTGATCGCTGAGATCCTGATTGAAAACCCCAGAGGTGTATTTGGAGGGTAAGTTGATCAGGATAATATCTATGAGGGTGCCCATGTTTATGGATTTAGGGTACCTGGTGGGTTCCTTGATCATTTGTGTGAGATTGAGGGCATCTAGCTTAGATTGTAGGACGGCCGGGGTGTTAAGCATATCCCAGTTTAAGTCACCTAGCAGAACGAACTCTGAAGATAGATGGGGGGCAATCAATTCACATATGGTGTCCAGGGCACAGGGCATATGCTTTGTTTCCATCATGAAACCAGTGCACATTCCATGTAATGAGTTTGATTTAGTTTTTTTTACTTGTATAGCGTCAAAGTTAACTCTGTCTGTTCCGGTCTATCATTGAAGAACCAGGTAAAACATTTTAGCAGACATGTCATATGAGGGCGGTGGGCATTCCATGGAATGGCGGAGTCATAGTATGAATACATAGTTATTATACATATATAGAGCATGTGAATATGTCGGCTGGGCAGACATTTATCAGAGAACACACAAAACAAAAAAACATAAACTACTTCTTTGTACTTTGAGGTGCTATGCCTTTTTAGGGCTCCTAATCTAGCAAAAATCTGTGCATTATGTAATTGTACATACATTGGAGAAAAACTGCCATTTAAGTATTGTGGTCAGTTTGTATTACCTTGTAAATTAAATTAAAATATAATGGCTGTTGGTGGTTTACCTGGGGAGAGTAGGTCCATCGAGAGACTGAAGTGAGATGAGTGGAAACCCCCCCAAACACTTTAGAGAAGTTTGTAATGCCCTCACAGTCACCTCGTCCCTTTCCACTCTCACCAATAACCACCATTGAATCTTAGCTATAATGACAAACAAGGACTAATAATGACTCAACATCCTTTTCTAATCTGTCCAGAAATTTGATTCATTTTACAGCAGGCTTGCAAGTCACACAAATAAATACAATTACATTGTAGTATAGTGAAATCCTTCCTTCTCTCCCAAACCAAACCCATCCCTCTCCACCTCCACCTTATCCTCCTGGTTTTCTCCCCCCTTTACCCAACCCAAGTATGTCCCAACCTCCCATCTTTTCCCACCCTCCCTACCTCTGACACACTTACACCCATCCATCCATCCACTTACTCATCCATTCTCATTCATTCCTGCCAAACATATACCCTATGCATCCACACACCCATTCTCTCCCACCCTCCTACACATATTCTCCATCCCTCACTCTTCCCTCACACTCCCATTCATATACACAAACACACACACACATACAGACATACACACCTGCACTCCCGCGCACACACACACATAGAACAGTTGTCTCAATTTACGATAAACTGGTCCTACGCATCACTGTATGTAACCTACTGCGCTCATAGTTTTTTCCTGCTTTGTCCTCTTCTCAGGGCAGGGGGCTCTCCTCCTTAAACTGGGAATGTTTCTTGTAGCTTGATTAGGGGTTCATAGGCGCTTGTGAATTCCATCCTTTGCCTTCCATACCCACAGTACTGCCTGGAAGCGGAGCTGAGACTTGATCCCCTTTTCCTCCAGTGACTGTCTGATCGGAATTTATTCCTTGCGTCTCCCTCTCAGCTTTGCTGACAGTTCCTGGACAAATCGAATGGACCGGCCGTCCATTTTGTTCTCCTTTCCCCCATGTATTTTGATCTGATAGTTCCACAGTCTGAAGATTACCATGCGAGGGTCTTTAGCATTCTTTCACACCGATGACATCGTTCCAGATCTTTTGGTCATATATCCACATCAAGTTCCTACATTTAACCTTTTAGTCATTTAGCAGAGTGACTTATCGTATCCAGAGCAACTTACAGTTAGTGCATTCATGTTAAGATAGCTAGGTGGGACAACCACATACACAGGCTTAGTAAGTACATTGTCCTCAATAAAGTAGATATCAGCAGTCAGAGCTAGAAGGGGGGGGGGGGGGATTATTTAAAATACTGTTTGAAGAGGAAGTGTTTCAGATGTTTTCAGAAGATGGGCAGCGACTCCCACTCAGGTATCCTAGCTTCAGGGGGAAGCTGGTTCCACCACTAGGGTGCCAGGACAGAGAAGAGCTTGGACTGGGCTGAGCGGGAGCTGCCCTCCCATAGGGGTGGGAGGGCCAAGAGACCAGAGGTGGCAGAACGGAGTGCTCGGGTTGGGGTGTAGGGTTTGAGCATAGCCTGAAGGTAGGGAGGGGCAGTTCCTCTTGCTGGTCCATAGATAAGCACCATGGTCTTGTAGTGGATGCGAGCTTCAACTGGAAGCCAGTGGAGTGTGCAGAGGAGCAGGGTGACATGAGAGAACTATTAAAGGTTGAAAACCAGGTGGGCTGCAGCGTTCTGGATAAGTTGCAGGGGGTTGATAGCACAAGCAGGGAGCCCAGCCAACAGCAAGTTGAGTAGTCCAGACGGGAGATGACAAGTGCATGGATCAGGACCTGCACTGCTTCTTGTTTGAGGTAGGGTCTTACTCTACGTATGTTGTAGAGTATGAACCTGCAGGAGCGAGTTACTGCTTTGATTTGCAGAGAACAACAGGGTGTTGTCCAGGGTCACGCCAAGGTTATTTGCACTCTCGGAGGGCGACACTACCGTAATGGAGGGGACGCCTTCCCCTGGAGAAAAAGCAGCTCCATCTCGTCGAGGTTGAGCTTGAGATGGTGGACCGACATCCAAGCTGGGATATCTGCCAGGCATGCAGAGATGCATGTTGCCACCTGGGTATCAGTAGAGGGGGAGTAGTTAAGTGTCATCCGCATAGCAATGATAGGAGAGACCATGTGAGAATATGACGGAGCTGAGTGACTTGGTGTATAGAGAGAAGAGGTGAGGGCCTAGAACTGAGCCCTGCGGGACACCAGTAGTGAGAGTACATCGTGCAGACACAGATCCTCTTGACGTCACCTGGTAGGATTGGCCTGCCAGGTAGGATTCAATCCAAGAGTGTGCAGAGCCAGAGATGCCCAGCCCTGAGAGGGTGGTGAGGAGGATCTGATGGGTCGAAGGCAGTGGTTAGATCTAGGAGGATGATAACAGAGGAGAGAGAGTTAGCTTTCGCAGTGCGGAGCGCCATCCGTGACACAGAGAAGAGCAGTCTCTGTTAAGTGACCCATCTTGAAACCTGACTGGTTAGGGTCAAGAAGATCATTCTGTGAGAGATAACTAAAGAGTTGATCAGGGACAGCATGCTCAATTGTTTAGGAAGTAAATAAAAGAATGGATACAGGTCTATATATATATTTTTTTATTTTTCTATACTTTTTATTTAAAAAATTCTCCCCCCTTTCGCTCCCCAATTGGTAGTTACAGTCTTGTCCCATCACAGCAACTAACGTACGGACTCGAGAGAGACAAAGGTTGAGAGCCATGCGTCCTCCGAAACACAACCATGCCAAGACGCACTGCTTCTTGACACACTGCTCGCTTAACCTGGAAGCCAGCTGCACCAATGTGTTGGAGGAAACACCATACAACTGCCAACCATGTCAGTATGCATCTTTCCGGCCCTCCACAGGAGAAGCTAGAGCACGATAAGACAAGGAGATCCCGGCCGGCCAAACCCTCCCATAACCCGGACGACGTTGGGACAATTGTGCGGCACCTCATGGATCTCTAAGTCACAGCCGGCTGCAACACAGCCCAGGATCAGATCCGAGTCTGTAGTGATGCAGTGCCTTAGACCGCTACGACACTCGGGAGGCCCACAGGTCTATAGTTTTTGACGTCAGATGAGTCGAGTGTTGGTTTCTTGAGGAGGGGAGCGACTCGGGCCATTTTGAAGTCAGAGGGGACACAGCTAGTATGAGTTGATGAGGGAAGTGAGGAATGGTAGAAGTTCTCCAGAGATGGTTTTAAGAAGGGAGGAGCAGATGGGGTTGAGCGGGTAGGTTGTCGGGCGGCCAGACCGCGCTAGTCACAGGATTTAATCTGGAGAGAGAGGGGAGAAGTGTAGGTTATTTATGTGTGAGTGAGACCAGTGGACTCAATAGAATGAGTGAATGAGTAGCGGATGTTGTCAAACTTATTTTCAAAGTGGTTGACAAAGTTGTCCACAGAGAGGGAGGGAGGGGTAGGAGGTGGAGGATTAAGGAGGGAAATCAGAAGGTGGAAAAGAGTTTCCTAGGGTTAGAGACAGAAGCTTGAGTGATAGAAAGGGGCTTTAGCAGTGGATACAGAGGAAGAGAAGGTAGAGAGGAGGGTGTGAAAGGATGATAGATCCTCCAGAAGTTTAGTTTTCTTCCATTTTCGCTCAACTGCCCGCAGCCCTTTTCTGTAAGCTCGCAATGAGTCACCGCCACGGAGCAGGAGGGGAGGGGAGAACCGGCTGGGAGGAAAGTGGACAGTGCAAGTCATAAGATGTGGAAAGCAATGAGGGGAGGGTCGAAGAGGCAGAATCAGGAGACAGGAGGGGAAATTATTTAGCAGAAGGGAAAGATGATAGGATAGAAGAGGAAAGAGTAGGGGGAGAGAGAGAGCAAAGATTACGGCGGCGCATGACCATCTGGGTAGGGGCTAAGTGGTTAGGGTTGAAGAAAAGGGAGACAGAAATTGAACGAAAGAAGTGATCAGAGACCTGGAGGGGGGTTTGCATTGAGATTAGTGGGCAAACAGCCTCTAGTAAAGATGAGGAAAGCGTATTGTCTGCCATGTGAATTGGAGAGTTGGAAAGCGGAAAGAGAGTACGAAGAGCGGTGAGCCATTGTCAGGAAATTAGCTTATCAACGTGTCAAGCTCATTGAGGAACTCTCCAAGGGCACCTGGTGGGCAATAGATGACAACAATGTTAAGCTTGAGTAGACACGTGACAGTGACAGCATAGAATTCAAATGAGGGGATGGACAGGTGAGAGAGGGAGAAAAGAGAACATCTCCACTTCTGAGAAAGGAGTAGACCTGTGCCACCACCGAGACGGTCAGATGCTCTTGGACTGTGAGACAAAACGTAGTCAAATGAAGAGAGAGCAGCTGGAGTAGCAGTGTTGTCTGGGGTGATCCATGTCTCTGTCAAGGCCAAAAAGTAAAGGGACTGAAGGGCAGTATAGGCTGAGATGAACTCAGCGTTCTTGACTGCAGATCAGCAGTTCCAAACACTGCCCGAGACAAACTGAATTCCACATGGGTTGTGCGTGCAGGGTACACTAAACTAGAAGGGTTGCAGCCAAGGAGTGGGGAGCGTCTGTATAGTCTACAGGGAGAGGAGCGTACAGGTATAGAAAACACACACATAGTTGCCCAAGCTAAAAAAAGAGCAAACCTTTTATTGTCTGAAAATAACTAGGTAAAATACCCAAGTGAGAGAGTGGTGTGGAGCCTTCCTGTCTTTCCTTCCTCGAATAACTTCACACAACTGTCTTTCCTTCCTCGAATAACTTCACACAACTGTCTTTGTTTCTGCGACGGTCTTAGTTTTGCAGACGAGACTGCCACTGACATGACCAGCGCTTACAGCTGCCGCTAAGAAACCAGGGCAGACTGAAGTACAAACACTTATGTATGATTGTCTATGAGAGGTGAAGCCACTCCCCCTTCAATACAGCCACTGATTACTGAAACAAGTCACAAATTGCCCCGCCCCTTAATCCTGGTTGATGTGTCAACAAATATCTGGAAGTTAATAGCAGTCAGCCGTTCACACACCAAGGAGGCTACTGGGAGGACAGGCAGCACTTAAAGCAGACGGCCCTAGCTAGAAAAAAGACAGTACTAGACAACAACAAATAAAGACAAAAATTATACTTATCACTCCTGGAGATATCAGGAGTCCTCTAGCTATAGAATGATATCAGTTTAACCACATAGCTGGAAAGGTCTCTTTTTTTCTTGTCAATATTCTCATGTTGTTTCGTCTTATTAGGTTTCTCATGTTGTTTTGTCTCATTAAGTTTTCTCATGTTATTTTGTGGGGTGGCAGGTAGCCTTGTGGTTAGAGCGTTGGACTAATAACCGGGAGGTTGCAGGATCGAATCCTTGAGCTGACAAGGTAAAAATCTGCCGTTCAGTTAACCACTGTTCCTAGGCCGTCATTGAAAATAAGAAGTTAAATTAGATTCTCATAATGTTTTGTCTCATTAGGTTTTATTGCTAGTCCAATTCATCTTCTAAAGGCTGCAACTTTGTTTCCAAAAAGCTAATTTTGTTATGTTGTTCGTTCATGTGCACGCCTTGTTGGTGCGTGTCTGACACAGTAGCCTGTACTTTCTTTTTGAGCAAATCTACTTTTGTAAAAACAGATTGTAGAAGTGTGTTTGTTTTGGTGTGCATTGACAGCATTTTAGCTATGTTTTCCTGGATAGCCCTTAACGATAACCCTTAGCATTACTCTCATTTGCATCTCCAAGTTGCACCTTGTCTTTTCCTCTGGGGGAAGCCACGGCTTATTGGATTCGTGTCGCCGAGCCGCTTTACCAACTGATTGGTTCGCTGTTGTACTTAACTGATCGCTCACACTCTCCAGTTGCTTGCGGATATGTTGATATATAAATTTTAGAGCCTTAATTTAAACTTTGTTTTCTGGTTTCTAGTATAACCCCAGTTTTGTCGGTACAAAACGGAGTTAACATGGCCGCCGGAAGTCGGGGTGCAGCACCCCCTGAAAAATCTGAATTAAAACAAAATATTAACAATATTCACAAAAGTAATCCACTGTACTAGTATTAGCGGACCAATATAGACATCTGGAGCGCGGGCAAAACCATCGTTTCAGCATCTCCACTTTGGTAAAAAAGTGAGTTGTATAATTAAGAACAGTATCTTTGTCACATGTAGTGACGCTGGAGAGACGAAGCAGGTACGGGGAGTAACATTTAATAAATAACGGACATGTAACGAGACAAGCACAGTATCAGCAAACAGAAACGAAGACAAAAAACAATCAATGCAGCAGCGGGGAACAGAGCTGGGGAACTGACACATATAGGGGAGGAAATAAACAGGTGATAAGTGAGTCCAGGTGAGTCCAATAAAGCTGATGCGTGTGACGAGGGAAGGCAGGTGTGCGTGATGGATGGCAGGAGTGCATGATGCTGGGTAATCTGGCGCCCTCAAGCGCCAGGGGGAGGGAAGAGCGGTAACAGACGTGACAATCTTGCAGGATTCATTAGCTGTTGCAGTGTCCCTTTCTCTGCGAATAGTCATTCTAATGGAATCCAGAAAGAACAAAACCCTGTCCTCAAACTTTAGATCAAAAGGTGCAAAGTTATGGGCAAAGACACAAAACATCCACATTAAATAACATGTAAAACAACCACTTCTTGTGCAGTATTAATTTACCATCCTTACAAACTACTTAATGTAAATGTACATTAGTGTATTGTACATAGGCTGGTCCTCTAGGTTTGTAGCTGTAGACTTTCCATCAGCCTGAAGATTAAACAATGTCCAATACAGTAATTGAGTACATTGAGGCATCAAGTGGTTTGTGACGATGTGATGTGATGATGTGGCTCAGTTGATAGAGCATGGCGTTTGTGATGCCAGGGTTGTGATTTTAGATTCCCACGGGTGACCAGTATGTAATTGTATGCACTCACTACTGTAAGTTGCTTTGGATAAGAGTGTCTACTAAAATGGAAAAGGAATGAATAGACCATTTCAGTTTTCACATAGAAATAAGTTGTATTTCACGAAACTGGAAAACGTATATCAAGCAAGTATTTTTATATTCCACAAGTATAATCAGATTAACTGTTTTGTACAGATATTTATCAGACTCAAGTTACAAATGCTGGTAAACACTCAAATACATTTAGTTTTAATAATAAATCTCACAAAAGTTGTGCACTGGGCCTTTACTAGTCCTGTATTAGCAGACTGATTTAGACGTCTTCAGCGCAAGCAATATAATTTATTCTGCAACCCCTGACCCCCCCCTCTCCCCAGCCAAAAATCGCAGCACACCCACCCCCAAACGACTTCCCGCAGCTACAGGAGCTACTCACTCCCCAAACGAGTTCCCGCAGCTACAGGAGCTACTCACTCCCCAAACGACTTCCCGCAGCTACAGGAGCTACTCACTCCCCAAACGAGTTCCCGCAGCTACAGGAGCTACTCACTCCCCAAACGACTTCCCGCAGCTACAGGAGCTACTCACTCCCCAAACGACTTCCCGCAGCTACAGGAGCTACTCACTCCCCAAACGACTTCCCGCAGCTACAGGAGCTACTCACTCCCCATGCATCCTGCGGGTACACGCAGCCGCCTCCGAGTCTTGGAGACGAGTGCTTTCTGTTGACATTTAGACTGAAAGCAGCTGATCCAGCCGATCTCATGAGACCGCCCTCATCCAGGGTGACTTCTGTGGTTTCTCTGCTATGGTTTAGCTTTTGCATTGACACTGAAACTTTCCCAGAGGCCCCCGTTGGCTAAGTACCTGCCTCAAGGGTGCAACCTCCACAGTCCCACCGGGGGTTACAGCTAACAACATTAGGACTGCACGAGGAACCATGCTATTTATACATGAAGTAGAAACTCTTGAAGTATCCAAGACACGCTAATTAAAAAAAACACCTGTGGTTCAATGCTTTCTCTTCAACTGTTTTTATCATTACAAAGCGCGATCATGTCACCATCTTTATTCAACTCACACTTTTCCTCTGTGTATAATATGAGGGGATCTTGAGGACTGCTACTGGGAAGCCCAGTATTAACACCATCAGCAATGACACACAGTATCTATCAACACTAATGAGGAGTCGATGTCCGCAGCATCACCGGTATAGAATCCCGGCACACGTGACCAACTCTCCTCTCTATCACTCTATTTATAGTCCACGGCAGAGAACACCGTTGTTCTTCCAAGGCTTTACCCTTGAAATATGATGACTTTGTTGTTTTTAAATTCCGTGTCAGTTGACATTGTGATTCTATAATGGGTGAGCAGCATCCACTTTGGCTCAGGGTGCCTGTATTGGAATGTGCTGAGTTGTGGCTTTGATGGGGTGGAATAAAGACTGGCCCTGGTGTGAGGTGAAGGTAACCTGAGCAATGGGTGTTTTGTCCCCTTTCCCCTCTCTACTTCCCAGGCTGCTTGCGTTGCCAGGTCTGATCTGTCTATTCTTATGGACTGCTTGGGTTGCCCGGTCTGATCCATCTATTCTGATTGACTGCTTGGGTTGCCAGGTCCGATCCATCGATTCCAAAGCTTCAATCAAGGGCCCAGAATTGACCTGGGCAGGAGTCCATGAAGACAGAATTCATCAAATAAAAAAAATCGAATCAGATTTTATTAGTCACATGCGTCGAAAACAACAGCTGTTGACCTTACAGTGAAATGCTTACTTACGAGCCCCTAACCAACAATTCAGTTGAAAAATAATATGGATAAAAATAAGAAATAAAAGTAACAAGTAATTAAAGAGTAGTAACAATAGTGAGACTATGTAAAGGGGGGTACCGGTACGGAGTCAATGTGCTAGTTGATGTGCTAGTCAATGGGTTAGTGAGGTAATATGCATAGATGATCACAACAGAGAGTAGTAGCGGTGTAAAAGAGGGCAGGCAATGCAAATAGTCTGGGTAGCCATTTGATTAGATGTCCAGGAGTCTTATGGCTTGGGGGTAGAAGCTGTTTAGAAGCCTCTTGGACCTAGACTTGGCGCTCCGGTACCGCTTTCCGTATGGTAGCAGAAAGAACCGTCTATGACTAGGGTGGGTGGAGTCTTTGGCAGTTTTTAGGGCCCGGTGTCAGAGGCACACCAAGGAACACACACCAAGGAACTTGAAGCTCTCAACCTGCTCCACTGCTGCCCCGTCGATGAGAATGGGGGCATGCTCGGTCCTCTTTTTCCTGTAGTCCACAATCATCTCCTTTTGTCTTGATCACGTTGAGGGAGAGGTTGTTGTGCTGGCACCACACAGCCAGGTCTCTGACCTCCTCCCTATAGGCTGTCTCATCGTTGCTAGTGATCAGGCCTACCACTGTTGTGTCATCGGCAAAACTAATGATGGTGTTGGAGTCGTGCCTGGATGTGCAGTCATGAGTGAACAGGGGGTACAGGAGGGGACTGAGCACGCACCCCTGAGGGGCCCCTGTGTTGTGGGTCAGCATGGCGGATGTGTTGTTACCTACCCTTACCACCTGGGGGCGGCCTGTCAAGAAGTCCAAGACCAGTTGCAGAGGAAGGTGTTTAGTCCAAGGGTCCTTATTATAGCTTATTGATGAGCTTTGAGGGCACGATGGTGTTGAACCCTGAGCTGTAGTCAATGAATAGCATTCTCACATAGGTGTTCCCTTTGTCCAGGTGGGAAAGGGCAGTGTGGAGTGCAATAGAAATTGCATCATCTGTGGATCTGTTGGGGCGGTATGCAAATTGGAGTGGGTCTAGGGTTTCTGGGATAATAGTGTTGATGTGAGCCATGACCAGCCTTTTGAAGCACTTCATGGCTACAGAAGTGAGTGCTACAGTCGGTAGTCATTTAGGCAGGTTACCTTAGTGTTCTTGGGCACAGGAACAGTTTTAAAGAGAACTATGAAAATATTTTTATTGTGGAATTTATTACCTTTGTCTTTACCCTTCCATAATATTATCTTTCATATTTCATACATCTAGATTCTCTACATATGTTTTGCCAGAGATATTTAAAAAAAAATGTTTTACAGTAATCTGCTAATGTAACCAATCTCCCATTTAATAGTGAGATTGAATGCCTGCCGAATATGAGTTCCTGTGCAGTGGCCAGGCAGCAGCAGGGCTGTCCAAGCACTCTGTCCTCTAGTCGAACCACTCTGTCTGTCTATGAATCAGCCATACATCTGCTCCTTTAATGAACCTGAGGAGATTGTTTATTGTGCAGGACACAGACTTAATGAACTAATAGATGTATGATGATGTATGTTTTTCTCAAAAATATGACTGGCCTTATGTGAAACCTATTGCTTTGTTATTAGTCTGAGTTTTATCACTACTGGGCCAATAGGCTTGACTTTGTCATGATAGAAAAGGCAGGAGCTCGCCTGTCATCATCCAAGCTATATTTAAATGTGGTGGATTTATACCGTTAATGCTTTTTGTGTCATTGAAATGATATTGGCAGCAGTGGCGGTTGGTGAAATTTAAGATGAGGGAGGATAACTTTTTTTTATGAGTGTGGCCTTATTACAGCATATTGGATAACTGCCATTCATATTCCATTCCCCCAGCTCAATGTAACATCGATAGGTTTAGGCTACTACATGATACTCAAATTTTCCCTGTACCCATTATGAGGTCGCTACAACCTAGCCTATGAATGAAAGTTTACAACGTAGGTGCACATGTCAAGAGAATTTTGAATAATTAATGTGACAGCGTGTGGATCATTCAATACCGCCTTCCACACTCTTACCTGCATCTAGCTAATCTAGGGTGTAATCATTAGTCCAACAGTTGTACAGTGCCACTTGACTTTTTCCAAATTTTGTTACGTTACAGCCTCATTCTAAAATGGGGTAAATAAAAATCTCAAAATAGTTTTGGGAAATTTTTGCAAATGTATTAAAAACTAAAAACAGATACCATTATTACGTAAGTATTCAGACCCTTTGATATGAGACTCAAAATTGAGCTCAGGTGCATCCTGTTTCCATTGATCGTCCTTGAGATGTTTCTACAACTTGATTGGAGTCCACCTGTGGTAAATGCAATTGATTGGACATGATTTGGGGAGGCCCACGCCTGTCTATATAAGGTCCCACAGTTGACAATGCATGTCAGAGCAAAAACCAAGCTCCGAGACCGGATTGTGTTGAGGCACATATCTGGGGAAGGGTACCAAAACATTTCTGCAGCATTGAAGGTCCCCAAGAACATAATGGCCTCCATCATTCTTAAATGGAAGAAGTTTGGAACCACCAAGACTCTTCCTAGTGCTGACCACCCTGGCCAAACTGAGCAATCGGGGAGAAGGGACTTGGTAAGGTGACCAAGAACCCGATGGTCACTCTGACAGAGCTCTAGACTTCCTCTGGGGAGATGGGAGTACCTTCCAGAAGGACAACCATCTCTGCAGCACTCCACCTATCAGGCCTTTATGGTAGAGTGGCCAGACGGAAGCCACTCCTCAGTAAAAGGCACATGACTGCCCGCTTGGAGTTTGCCAAAAGACTCTTAAGACCATGAGAAACAACATTCTCTGGTCTGATAAAACCAAGATTGAACTCTTTAGCCTGAATGCCAAGCGTCACATCTGGAGGAAACCTGGCACCATCCCTACGGTGAAGCATGTTGGTGGCAGCATCATGCTGTGGGGATGTTATTCCTGCGGCAGGGACTGGGAGACTAGTCAGGATCGAGGCAAAGATTAATGGAGCAAAGTACAGAGAGATTTTTGATGAAAACCTGCTCCAGAGCGCTCAGGACCTCAGACGGTGGCGAAGGTTCACCTTCCAATAGGACAACGACCCTAAGCACACAGTCAAGACAACGTAGGACTGGCTTCGGAACAGGTCTCTGAATGTCCTTGAGTGGCCCAGCCAGAGCCCCGACTTGAACACGATCTGGAGAGACCTGAAAAAAGCTGTGCAGCAACGCCCCCCATCCAACCTGACAGAGCTTGAGAGGATCTGCAGAGAATAACGGGAGAAACTCCCCAAACATGTCATAGCCACCATAGCTACTAGAACTAACGTGTTAGTTGAATCGCTACAATCATGCAGTACAGTGTAGTCAGAAAGTAGATTAGCAGTTATACCAGTGGGCCCCCGTGGCAATACATTTATAAAATCAAAAGCTTATCTTGACTTGGAAGAGTTCCAGTGTTGGATAGCCATAGCCAGCTAGGTAACATAGCAACCCTCTCTGTTTGAGCCAGGTGTTTGAGTAGGCTAGTAGCTGCATTCACTAGCTAACTGAAAGTGAAAGTAAAAAGAAGTACAACCAAATATCTTTCTCTGTCTCGCTTTCTCTCTCTTGCTTCTCCTTATTGATGTCAATGTACCTAGAGGAGGACAGAAGCTAGCTGTCCTCCGGCTACACTATGGTGCTATGCTACAGAGTGCTGCTGAGGCTACTGTAGACCTTAATAGCAAAACAGTGTGTTTTATTCAATTATTTGGTAACATGAATATATTTAGTATAGTTTATCTAAAAAGGATAACTTTTTTAAAGATTCACTATTTAAAAAAAAAAAAAATCTAATTCACAGAGGAGGATGGCCCTCCCCTTCCTTCTCTGATGATCCTTTGATTGGCATTTGCAGTACAGGAGGTATGAAGTTTTCCACCTTTCTGCGATACAGAATAGCCCATTTTGGACTTTTGGACCGAAATTGTTGACAGTCTTGATAAAAAATTAGCAATAATGACTGTATAAAATATATAATTCAAATACTGAGCTATATTGTGTAAAAAAAGGAGAATTATATTATTTTATACTAATACAATTGCTCAGAGAAAGAGACTTTGTTTGACAAGTAATACTTTTTTTCTCTAAAGGGTTAACACCTCTAAAGATTCTATTGAATAAAAGATCAAAGATCATACCCCCAAGACATGCTAACCTCCCCTGTTATTGGTAATGGTGAGAGGTTAGCATGTCTGGGGGGTATGATCTTTGACCCTATGTAACTTTCTCACTCATCCTTATTCACGATTATCCGTAATCATGGTAGCATCCACATTAATGTAGAAGTGTTTAGAAACATATTCTATTCTTATTTATAATAAAAGTGACTCCAAATTGACTAAATACATTATTTACCATTCAATTCTATTGGGCAAAAATAATCTGAAACAGAACCAAAACGAACCGCAAATGCATCTGAAGTAACAAGGTTGTGGGGTCATAAGTTTCATGAAGTCATTGGATGCTAATATGGGACCAAATAATACCCTTTTGACTACTTTATTTATAAGAATCTATAAGGGTGTCCATAACTTTGACCCCTTCCTTTTTGATTAAAAAAAATATTATTTGTTAAACAAAATCATGTATTAGTGTTAGTATAAAATAATATAATTTCCCAATTTTTTTCAGCATACAATATACCTCAGTATTTTAATTATTTATTTTAAACAGTCATTATTGCTCATCTTTATCAAGGGTGTTAATGTTTTTGTACCCCACTGTACATAGTAAAGACAATAATCATACTATAAAGATGCCCTGCTAGATCCTCTTGTTAAGTATGGCATAGTATTCCCATTATGCAGTTTAGGTCATTTATCACAGCTACAATTAATCTCTACAGTAAGAGTTTGCATAATATTATTAATGTGTTGTTTTTGGTCTGGTTCACAATCAAGGATGCCAAGAGTTGTAGCTGAACTGTGTTCTTGGACCGTCTCTATCAATCTGTCTCTCAGTCTCTGGGTGTTTCCACACCCATATCCTCCCACCCTCGTTGAGACGTTAAGATATTGCATGTGTAGAGAGAGGTTGAGTGGCATAGCTCCTTGGTTACATACCTGAGTGTGAATTCATCCGAGGCAAAGAGAGCTGTGTTACAGACAGATGTGCAGGGGAGGATGTCAGAATGATTTTCACTTCACCAATGAAGGAATGTGTATTCTTAGGAGCAAACCCAAGATTTTGCTATTGTCTTAAAGGCCCAGTGCAGTCCTCCAAAAAATATATTTTCTTGTGTTGTTATATTTATATTTACACGCTATGAGGTTGGAATAGTACTGAAAAATGGTGAAAATTATGATAATGCCCGTTTAGTGTGAGAGCTGTCTGAAAAGACTGACGGAAATTTCAGCCTGCTTTGGTGGGATGAATATTTTGCCTGCCAGTTTTCCACTCTCCACTCAGACCACTCCCAGACCACTCCACTCAGACCACTCCTTGCTCTTTGCACTCCTTGCAAAATTCTTGCTTGAGAAATTGCTAAGAAGCAATTTTTTTATGTGAGTAAAGTCATACCGTATAAAAGAATATCACAACAGCTATGATGGAAACAGGAAGTTTATAAATGCTTACAGATCATTTGTTCGTTCGACCTGATGGGATCTTTTTGTATCGGTAAAATTAAAGCTGCACTATGCAGAAATCGCTCTGCTGTTTCCTGGTTGCAAAAATTCTAATAGTTCAGTATAACAAAACAAACAAGTATAGTGTGTCGAGAATCATTGTACCATCTAAACCACTTTAAAATATATTTTCCATAACCATTAATATAGTGTTTGCAGCTGGTGTACACAACCAAAAGTAAAACATGCAAAAGCTAAACTTAAGAACAGGAAGCATCGAAATAATGCACATAGAACATATCTACCGCTTCTTAGACTTGCTTTCAGTGACAGATCTATAACTCACATTTCTATGTGATTTTGGTCAGGTTACCCAAAAAAGTTACATATTGCAGCTTTAATTATGCAAGAAATGTCTTTAAATATGGAGTCACATGATGATATGGTGTGTGGTCCTCCCACTAAGACTGGAAACCATGCAATTTATTAGGCTACAGTTGAAATAAGGTATGATGAACTTCACAGAGTGGTGAAAGTGCACGGTGATGAGCTTGATGTGCCTTTCCAAATTAATATTGAGGGTCTTATTCTTGTGACATGATGATCAATGCTGGACTTATCCATACAAATCTCATCATGTAGACTAACCTACCCGCACTGTATCTGCAAACTGTTGTGTTCGGTAGAGTTTGGTAGAGTTGGAAATGCGATGGAAACACATTGAACCTCAGATCGGTACATGAAAATGTTCACTAGGTCATCATGCACTGATGTTTATCCCAACAAACCAGTTTCCTGGAAACAAACATTTTCTTGGTGCGTATTTTAGAATATTTGCATGGAAATCTGTCGCCAATTGGATGGAAACCTAGCTAGTAAGGTACGTAATTGTTACCCAGAAAGGATTTGGTATTGAGATAAAAACGGCTGCATTGGACCTTTAACTAATCTGTCTCTTTCAAACCCGGCTGGAGAGAAAAGCTATGTTCAGCCAAGGTTCATACAGCGTTAGAATAATGTACTCTGACAGTGTGTGTGTGTGTGTGTGTGTGTGTGTGTGTGTGTGTGTGTGTGTGTGTGTGTGTGTGTGTGTGTGTGTGTGTGTGTGTGTGTGTGTGTGTGTGTGTGTGTGTGTGTGTGTGTGTGTGTGTGTGTGTGTGTAAAAAAATGTTGGGAGGATTATACTTTTTAACAAGCTGTCAGATCAACCAGTTTTACCACAAGACTTCCAAACAGCATAGAAAAGGTTATGCACCGTGAATTAGACACATACATTTGTCTGTATGTTCCCAGAATGGCTATTGACTAATATATACAATTAGCACTCCAAATTATACATACAAACCTAAAGTGATTTTATACCATTCACACGCTGGATTACTTACAAGGATACAGCACCAAACCATTTTTGGAAAATAATCCTATTTGAGTCAATACTTCGTTTTAATTATTTTTTACTGGCTAATACCAGTTTAAATAACATTCCGGCACAGTGGCATTAGATACCGTGACTCCTCTCTAAGGCCTTCTTCCCCATATATCTGTCTGTATGTTATGTTGTTCAGGGTCAGTTCTGGGTGGTCTGATGGACCTGCAGGCACTGTCCAGAGGAGTGCAGCAGCAGCATCACAAACTGAACCGGACCAGGAGGGCCCGGGCCCGACGCCAGGCCCACGAGGAACCTGAGCTGTTCAACATGGAGGTTCTACTGGGGGTGGACTACTCCGTGGTCCACTTCCATGGCAGAGAGAACATCCAGAAGTACCTCCTCACCCTCATGAATATAGTAAGTAACATATACTGGATTACACTACACTACACTACATAACAATACACTACATAACACTAAACTACATAACACTACACTACATAACACTACACTACATAGCAATACACTACATAACACTAAACTACATAACACTACACTACATAACACTACACTACATAGCAATACACTACATAACAATACACTACATAATACTACACTACATAACACTACACTACATAACAATACACGACATAACACTACACTACATAACACTACACTACATAACACAACACTACATACAACTACACTACACTGCATAAAACTACAATACATAAAACTACACTACACTGCATAATACTACACTACATAACACTACACTACATAACACTAAACTACATAACACTAAACTACTTAACACTACACTACATAACACTACACTACATAACAATAGACTACATAACAATACACTACATAATACTACACTACATAACGCTACACTACATAACAATACACGACATAACACTGCACTACATAACGCGACACTACATACAACTACACTACACTGCATAAAACTACAATACATAAAACTGCACTGCACAACATAAAACTACACTACATAAAACTATACTACATTACATAACAGTACACTACACAAACATATACTACACTACATAACACTACATACCACTATACTACACTACAATACATAACATGACACTGCACTACATTAACACTACACTACATAACACTACACTACATTCCAGTATACTACACTATACTACAGTACATTATATACCACTACACTAGATAACACTAAATTATATTACATACCACTAAACTTCATAACATTACACTACATAACATTACACTACACTTAATAACACTATGCTACACTACAGAACATTACACTATGTAACACTACACTGCATAACAGTACACTACACAACCCTCTACTTCACTATACTACACTACATACTACATACTACATACATAACAGTATACTACTCTACACTATACTACAGCACATTACATAACACTACACTACATAACACTAAACTACATTACATACCACTACACTTCATAACATTACACTACATAACATTACACTACACTTAATAACACTATGCTACAGAACACTACAATACATGACACTATACAACACGACACTACATAACACTACATGGCACAAAACTACACTACATACCACTAAACTACACTACACTACATAACACACCACTCCACAACACTACACCACATACCACTATACTATACTACACTACACTATATAACACACCGCTACACTACATAACACACCACTCCACAACACTACACCACACACCACTATACTATACTACACTACACTATATAGCACACCACTACACTACATAACACTATACTATACTACAATGCACTACATAACACTGCACTAAATAACACTAAACTATACTATATAACACTACACTACATAACACTAAACTACTCTACATAACACTACACTACATAACACTACAATACGCTACACAACATGACACTACACTACATACCACTAAACTACACTGCATACCACTACACTATACTACATAACACTGCACTACAATGCACCACATAACAATATACTCCACTGCATAACACTACACAACACTACAATACATAACACTATACTATACTACGCTACACTACATTATGCTACACTACACACCACTATACTAAATAACACTATACTACACTACATAACACTACACTAAATGACACTATACTACACTACATACCACTACAATACATACCACTATACTATACTACACTACACCACATACCACTACACTAAATTACACTATACTACACTACATAACACTACACTAAATGACACTATACTACACTACATAACACTACACTAAATGCCACTATACTACACTACATAACACTACACTAAATGACACTATACTACACTACATAACACTACACTAAATGACACTATACTACACTACATAACACTACACTAAATGACACTATACTACACTACATAACACTACACTAAATGACACTAAACTACACTACATTCCACTACACTACATAACACTAAACTACATAACACTATACTACACTACATAACACTACACTACACTACATAACTATATACTATACTGCACCACACCTTAATACATAACACTATGCTACACTACACTACATAACACTACAATATACTACACTACATAACACTACACTGCACTACATAACACTATACTACACTACACTACATAACATTACATACCACTACACTAAGTAACACTAAACTACACCACATAACACTAAACTACACTACATAACACTACACTTCATAACACTAAACTACACTACATACCACTAACTACACCGCATACCACTAAGCTACACTGCCTAAAACTACACTACATAAATACACTACATAACACTACACTACATAACACTAAACTACACTACATACCACAAAACTACACTACATACCACAACACTACACTACATAACACTAAATTACACTACATAACACTACACTGCATAACACTACACTACACTATATAACACTACACTACATAACACTAAACTACACTACATACCACAACACTACACTACATAACACTAAATTACACTGCATAACACTACACCACATAACACTAAACTACACTGCATAACACTACACTACATAACACTAAACTACACTATATAACACTACACTACATAACACTAAACTACACTGCATAACACTACACTACATAACACTAAACTACACTATATAACACTACACTACATAACACTAAACTACACTGCATAACACTACACTACATAACACTAAACTACACTATATAACGCTAAACTGCACTACACAACATAACACTACACTACATAACACTACACTACATACCGCTACACTACACTATATAACACAACACTACAACACAACACTACATAACACTATACTGTACCATAGTACACTACACTACATAACACTACACTAAGTAACACTAAACTGCACTACATAACACTACACTCCATACCACTAAACTGCACTACATAACACGACACTACACTACATAACACTACACAACACGACACTACACTACATAACACTACACAACACGACACTAGACTACATAACATCACACAATACTACACTACATAACACCGCACTACACTATACTACACTGTATAGCACTAGCCTATACTACACTATATAACACTACACTATGCAACACTACACTGCATACCACTATACTATGCTATACTACACTAGACTACATACCGCTACGCTACACTACACAGCACTACACTACACTTCATAACACTATACTATACTACACTACATAACACTAAACTACACTACATAACACTACACTCCATGACACTAAATTACACTACAGAACAATATAGTATACTACATAACACTACACTACGTAACACTAAACTACACCACATAACACTACACTCCATACCACTAGATTACACTACATACCACTACACTACGCAGCACTAGACTCATAACACTAAACTACACTACATAACACTCCATAACACTACGCTACACAACACTATACTACATAACAGTAAACTACACTACATAACACTACACTCCATAACACTACACTACATAACGCTACACTACACAACACTACACTACATAGCACTACACTACACTACACTCCATAACACTAAACTACACTACATAACAATACACTACACTACACTACACTACATAACACTATACTATACTACATAACACTACACTACATAACACTAAACTGCACTACATAACACTACACGATGTAACACTAAACTACACTACACTTTACTACATAACGCTACATTACACTTCACCCTGTTCACACATTCAGCCATTTCCACCTTTCTACCACAAAATCATTCTCTAACCTGTGTTATGCGCTTCCCTTGCACTGTTTCATGTGTTTTTTCCTTTTTAATATTTGTCTGTTCCACAACCCATTTCTCCTCAGATGAATGTTCAGTAGATTCTGTGTGAGACCTTGTAGCATTATTCATTTGATTATAATGATTTTCTGGCACTCTGGCCTCTCTGGCTTCAATCAGCCAGTTACCTAGCTAGTGAATACAAGCTAACAGATTCAGTCAGTGAATACAAGCTAACAGAATCAGCCAGCTACCTGGCCAGTGAATACGAGCGAACAGAATCAGCCAGCTACCTAGTTAGTGACTACGAGCGAACAGAATCAGCCAGCTACCTAGTTAGTGAATACGAGCTAACAGAATCAGCCAGCTACCTAGTTAGTGAATACGAGCTAACAGAATCAGCCAGCTACCTGGCCAGTGAATACGAGCTTACAGAATCAGCCAGCTACCTGGCCAGTGAATACGAGCTAACAGAATCAGCCAGCTACCTAGTTAGTGAATACGAGCTAACAGAATCAGCCAGCTACCTAGTTAGTGAATACGAGCTAACAGAATCAGCCAGCTACCTAGTTAGTGAATACGAGCTAACAGAATCAGCCAGCTACCTAGTTAGTGAATACGAGCTAACAGAATCAGCCAGCTACCTAGTTATTGAATACGAGCTAACAGAATCAGACAGCTACCTGGCCAGTGAATACGAGCTAACAGAATCAGCCAGCTACCTAGTTAGTGAATACGAGCTAACAGAATCAGCCAGCTACCTAGTTAGTGAATACGAGCTAACAGAATCAGCCAGCTACCTAGTTATTGAATACGAGCTAACAGAATCAGCCAGCTACCTGGCCAGTGAATACGAGCTAACAGAATCAGCCAGCTACCTGGCCAGTGAATACGAGCTAACAGAATCAGCCAGCTACCTAGTTAGTGAATACGAGCTAACAGAATCAGCCAGCTACCTAGTTAGTGAATACGAGCTAACAGAATCAGCCAGCTACCTAGTTAGTGAATACGAGCTAACAGAATCAGCCAGCTACCTAGTTAGTGAATACGAGCTAACAGAATCAGCCAGCTACCTAGTTAGTGAATACGAGCTAACAGAATCAGCCAGCTACCTAGTTATTGAATACGAGCTAACAGAATCAGCCAGCTACCTGGCCAGTGAATACGAGCTAACAGAATCAGCCAGCTACCTAGTTAGTGAATACGAGCTAACAGAATCAGCCAGCTACCTAGTTAGTGAATACGAGCTAACAGAATCAGCCAGCTACCTAGTTATTGAATACGAGCTAACAGAATCAGCCAGCTACCTGGCCAGTGAATACGAGCTAACAGAATCAGCCAGCTACCTGGCCAGTGAATACGAGCTAACAGAATCAGCCAGCTACCTAGTTAGTGAATACGAGCTAACAGAATCAGCCAGCTACCTAGTTAGTGAATACGAGCTAACAGAATCAGCCAGCTACCTAGTTAGTGAATACGAGCTAACAGAATCAGCCAGCTACCAGGCCAGTGAATATGAACTAACAGAATCAGCCAGCTACCTAGTTAGTGAATACGAGCTAACAGAATCAGCCAGCTACCTAGTTAGTGAATACGAGCTAACAGAATCAGCCAGCTACCTGGCCAGTGAATATGAACTAACAGAATCAGCCAGCTACCTGGCCAGTGAATATGAACTAACAGAATCAGCCAGGTACCTGGCCAGTGAATATGAACTAACAGAATCAGCCAGCTACCTAGTTAGTGAATACGAGCTAACAGAATCAGCCAGCTACCTAGTTAGTGAATACGAGCTAACAGAATCAGCCAGCTACCTAGTTAGTGAATACGAGCTAACAGAATCAGCCAGCTACCTAGTTAGTGAATACGAGCTAACAGAATCAGCCAGCTACCTAGTTAGTGAATACGAGCTAACAGAATCAGCCAGCTACCTGGCCAGTGAATATGAACTAACAGAATCAGCCAGCTACCTAGTTAGTGAATACGAGCTAACAGAATCAGCCAGCTACCTAGTTAGTGAATACGAGCTAACAGAATCAGCCAGCTACCTAGTTAGTGAATACGAGCTAACAGAATCAGCCAGCTACCTAGTTAGTGAATACAAGCTAACAGAATCAGCCAGCTACCTAGTTAGTGAATACGAGCTAACAGAATCAGCCAGCTACCTGGCCAGTGAATATGAACTAACAGAATCAGCCAGCTACCTGGCCAGTGAATATGAACTAACAGAATCAGCCAGCTACCTGGCCAGTGAATATGAACTAACAGAATCAGCCAGCTACCTAGTTAGTGAATACGAGCTAACAGAATCAGCCAGCTACCTAGTTAGTGAATACGAGCTAACAGAATCAGCCAGCTACCTAGTTAGTGAATACGAGCTAACAGAATCAGCCAGCTACCTAGTTAGTGAATACGAGCTAACAGAATCAGCCAGCTACCTGGCCAGTGAATATGAACTAACAGAATCAGCCAGCTACCTAGTTAGTGAATACGAGCTAACAGAATCAGCCAGCTACCTAGTTAGTGAATACGAGCTAACAGAATCAGCCAGCTACCTAGTTAGTGAATACGAGCTAACAGAATCAGCCAGCTACCTAGTTAGTGAATACGAGCTAACAGAATCAGCCAGCTACCTAGTTAGTGAATACGAGCTAACAGAATCAGCCAGCTACCTAGTTAGTGAATACGAGCTAACAGAATCAGCCAGCTACCTAGTTAGTGAATACGAGCTAACAGAATCAGCCAGCTACCTGGCCAGTGAATATGAATTAACAGAATCAGCCAGCTACCTGGCCAGTGAATATGAACTAACAGAATCAGCCAGCTACCTAGTTAGTGAATACGAGCTAACAGAATCAGCCAGCTACCTAGTTAGTGAATACGAGCTAACAGAATCAGCCAGCTACCTAGTTAGTGAATACTTGCTAACAGAATCAGCCAGCTACCTGGCCAGTGAATATGAACTAACAGAATCAGCCAGCTACCTGGCCAGTGAATACGAACTAACAGAATCAGCCAGCTACCTGGCCAGTGAATTTGAACTAACAGAATCCAGCCAGCTACCTGGCCAGTGAATACGAACTAACAGAATCAGCCAGCTACCTGGCCAGTGAATACGAACTAACAGAATCCAGCCCATGTCCTCTGATGGTTCAGGACAAGGGCCAGTGATAATGTGGACCCTGCTGCCTGGGTTATTAACATAGGGTTTGGGATGGGGTGGGGGCACAGGCAGGGGGCAGATCCAGGAAGAGATATAGAGAGAGGAGGGCAGGAATGAAACGGGGGACGGGAGATTCGTATAAGAGAGAGGGCTAAAGAGTTCGTGTGAGAGGAACATGGAGAGATGGGTGCGATGGGTGTCTTGTAAATACTGATCATATGATTATTTGATTCAGCCAAGGCAGGAAACGGCTTCATCTGTAACAGCTGTATCTGTAACAGCAAGCCTTTACTATTTCACTTGATTCAGTAGAGTACTATTCACTCTGCATGAATTGGAAAGCTTCATGGCAGCTCATTTTCTAGAAATATCAGCTGTGAAATATTTGATGAAAAACAAGATGAATTGCACAACCCAGAAACACACTGTAGGACAGTTTTGTTATTCCTCATTGAGTCATTTAGCTGTAACATGAAGCAGAGGAATAGATTGAATCCAACAAAATCAATTCTCACTTAAACCGGTGCTCCCAGAAATCGTGTTGCTCTGCCTGACTGGGTGGCCATTCAGTGGCCCCCACTCAGGTCAACAGAAATATTATAAGACAGAGAGACAGAGTTATTATAGAAGCCTATAGTCAGTGTTGTAGATCATTATAAAGGGTGTTATGAAGCATTATATGCATGTTCTTCATAGAAGTGTTACTTAAAGCATTAGCCAACTTCAATTCATTCTGAATGCTGCAGCACTTGTGCTAGCTAAGACCAGAAAGAGAGCACCCATTCCACCCGTTTTAAAGTCCCTGCATTGGTTGCCTGTTAGTTTCTATAGTTGTAAAATTGCTTTAATAATTTTTTTAAAGCATTAAATCAAATCAAATGTATTTATGAAGCCCTTCTTACATTAGCTGATGTCACACAGTGCTGTACAGAAACCCAGCCTAAAACTCCAAACAGCAAGCAGTGCAGGTGTAGAAGCACGGTGTCTAGGAAAAACTCCATAGAAAGGCCAGAACCAGGGCCTCCTGGGTGGGGCAGTGGTATAGGGCACTGCATCGCAGTCTCTGTGCCACCAGAGACTCTGGGTTCGAGCCCAGGCTCTGTCGCAGCCGGCCGCGACCGGGAGGTACATGGGGCGACACACAATTGTCCGGGTTAGGGAGGGTTTGGCCGGTAAGGATATCCTTGTCTCATCGCGCACTAGCGACTCCTGTGGCGGGCCGGGCGCAGTGCGACTTGGTTGGGTTGTGTTTCAGAGGACGCATGGCTCTCGACATTGGGGAGAAAAAGGGGGTAAAAAAAAGGCCAGAACCTAGGAAGAAACCTAGAGAGGAACCAGGCTATGAGGGGTGGCCAATCCTCTTCTGGCTGTGCCGGGTGGAGATTAGCACTCAGGAGCCAAAAGTCGTCCCTGAAAAATGCTTACTACGTCACGTATGTGCAGATTTGTTCACCACGTCCTTGTTCTCTCTCTCTCTCTCTCTCTCTCTCTCTCTCTCTCTCTCTCTCTCTGCTGTGTCCACTGAGCCATTGGGCCTGCCCTGCAACCTCATTTGATAACGCTGGGCAGGCCGCTTGCTAGCTGTCACTCAAATGCTTGAGTCTGAAGCTCATTGACTAGGGGGGGAAATGTAGGGAAAATGGCACGGCACAGCTTCAAGAAAACCATCTCTTTCAAACTAGAGATTTCTTTGCTAATTGAGGTAATCCTACTCATAGTCTATGCATGTAATAACTACACATTGACACATCCAGCACAAAGCGAGAGGTTTAAAAAATACTTTCTCAGTCACCAAAGTAGTCAGAGTCTTTACTTTACCAAGCTTTTACTTGTTGCTTTTAGTCATACTATCTATATGATTTATTTTATCCCATTCTATTTATCTTATTTATTTTAATGCATTAGTCTCTCATGTCCATTGTTATGTTATTATTGTTTGAATATTTTATTTGTCTCATTTTAGAGAAAAAAAAGGTATTTTTATCTTTCTTAACTTGCATTATTTTATTTGTTAGGAAATGCATCCTCTGTGAGGGAATATGCTATATAAATGAAGTTTGATTTGCAGGCATTCAGACAGCCAGACAAGCTCAGGGCTCAGGTGCAGCTGGCCCCGCCCATCAGGAGTGAGTTGCCCAGCCCCAGGATCCCAGGGGGTTTCTACCAAGGACATCTTCTGAAGGTTGCTTAGCAACTCTTATGTAGAAGAAGAGGAGAGAGAGCTAGAGAGCATGAGGGAGACAGGCAGTGTTCTCCTGACTGGTGACTGGTCCTTAACGGCTCTGATAGACTCGCTTTGGAGTATTGTGCATTGGTGCCAATTCAACTGCATTCAATTGCATAATACATAAAGGAATCAGGTAACTGAACTCCAACGCAAATTCTATAATATTGTCATTTTAGTCTTTGTCAAGAAACCCTGTAATGGCCTATTGTAAAATGATAAGATGGCTACTACGTGTAACTGATTACATCTGATATAATAATACAGCTAAAGTTTTTGCATTATCCTATTTTTTCTCTACTCCCTCCCTCGAGCCTCTCTCTCTCGATCTCTCTTGCACTCTCTCTTTCTGACTCTCTCTCTCTCTCTCTCTCTCCCTCTCTCTCTCCCTCTCTCTCTCTCTCTCTCTCTCTCTCTCTCTCTCTCTCTCTTTCTTTCTCTCTTTCTCTCTCTTTCTGTCTCTTTCTCTCTCTCTCTCTCTCTCTCTCGATCTCTCTCGATCTCTCTTGCACTCTCTCTTTCTGTCTCTCTCTCTCTCTCGATCTCTCGATCTCTCTTGCACTCTCTCTTTCTGTCTCTCTCTCTCTCTCTCTCTCTCTCTCTCTCTCTCTCTCTCTTTCTGTCTCTCTTTCTCTCTCTTTCTATCTCTTTCTCTCTCTCTCTCTCGATCTCTCTTGCACTCTCTCTTTCTGTCTCTCTCTCTCTCTTTCTGTCTCTCTCTCTCTCTCTCTCTCTCTCTCTCTCTCTCTCTCTCTCTCTCTCTCTCTCTCTCTCTGTCTGTATCCATCCACCTCTGTCTCCCACTGTCAAACTCCCAAGCTTTTTAATGGAACTCAAATTTATTTTAAGAAATATATACATTTTTGTCAGTCTGTCTGTCTGTCAGTCAGTCTGTCAATCTGTCAGTCAGTCAGTCAGTGTGTCAGTCTGTCTGTCAGACTGTCAGTCAGTGTACATGTCAGTCAGTCAGTCTGTCAGTGTGTTAGTCTGTCAGTCTGTCAGTCTGTTAGTCAGTCAGTCAGTCGGTCTGTCAGTCAGTGTGCATGTCTGTTCTGCTCTATCTGCTCCCTGTTCTCCCTGTTCTCCCTGTTCTCCTTGCCTCTCCTCATTAGAGCAGTCTATCTGACGGGACTGTCCTTCCTCTATACCTCTACACCTACCTCTCTCTCTCTCTCACACCCACACACACACACCACACACACACACACACACACACACACACACACACACACACACACACACACACACACACACACACACACACACACACACACACACACACACACACACACACACACACACACACACACACCACACACACACACACACACACACACACACACACACACACACACACACACACACACACACACACCACACACACACACACACACACACACACACACACACACACACACACACACACACACACACACACACACACACACACACACACACACACACACAGAGAGAGACAGAGACAGATAACCCCTCACTCTCCCTGCACTGTGTTTTGGGCCTCCTCTCCTGGGGCCCTGGCCAGGACAGGTACGATGAGTAAATGAGTAATGAGACTGGGGTCAGACTAAGGTGTGACAGGCTAGCAGACAGAGAGAGACAAACAGGCAGACAGACAGGCAGGCAGAAAGTGAGACAGACAGAGGAGGAGTCAGATACGGCCAGACAGGGTCAGAGGATCACTGGGATGCCATGTAAAGCTCCTGCCTCTCGTCTCTCACTGATCTCTGACAGTTGGGACTGGAACTGTGACAGAAGACATAACATACACTGAGTATCCATAACAGACTGACCAGGTGAATCCAGGTGAAAGCTATGATCCCTTATTGATGTCACTTGATAAATCCACTTCAATCAGTGTAGATAAAGGGGAGGAGACAGGTTAAAGAAGGATCTTTAAGCCTTGAGACAATTGAGACATGGATTTTGTATGTGTGCCATTTAGAGGGGGAATGGGCAAGACAAAATATTGAATTGCCTTTGAGCGGTGTAGGGGCCAAGAACTGAAACACTGCTTGGTGTTTCAAGCTCAACAGTTTCCTGTGTCTATCAAGAATGGTCCACCACCCAAAGGACATCCAGCCAACTTGACACAACTGTGGGCCAGCATCCATGTGGAAAGCTTTCGACACCTTGTAGAGTCCATGCCCGATGATATGAGGCTGTTCTGAGGGGGAAAAGGGAGTGCAATTAGGGCTGTTGTGGTGACCGTATTACCGCCACACTGGCGGTCACGAGTCATGAAGGCAGTCAAATTTCACGTGACCGTTTAGTCACCGTAATTAGGCTTCTCCAAGCTCTGATACTGCTGATGGTCATTACTAGCCTACCAAACTTGCTAACTGCCTGGTACTTAGCACTGTATTGTTCCTCTAATCACTCTGACATCAAAGCAAATGTAATCGAAAATCTAATCAAACACTTCATGAAAGCCCATAAGCTCATGTTGCTCAACATTTCTATAGGCTATGCAATTACGGGAGAAAACAGAGTGATGGCCTCTACTAAAAATAAGAGGATCCCATCAGCTTTCTATAGGCTAGGTCTACTATATTTATTTCTCAACTTTCCTAATATTAAGCACATTTATTGTCTTTACAACAGGAGTATAGCCTACCTGGCTGGCATGAAAATGAACCATTCGGAAAGCGTCCTCCATTCGCTATTTAAGTGCATAGATGACATGTATTTTTTCCCACTGCCCTGTTTCGAGACAGGTGCATGATAATGGTCCATTCTAAATCAAAATAATGCCATACATACAGTATATTATTTAATATATAAAAAGACAAGATTAAATCAATAATAGCCTGATGGGTGACAATATTAGCCTATACCTTGTAAATTCTAAATGATCACTTGTGAATGACGCACAACATAAGAAATAATGCCTTTTTTTGGCGACTTTTTCTAATCGTGGTCGCACACCTCATGTAGCCTAGCCCATAAGCCTATATGTTTTGATAAGGCTTGGATCACAACTGAAGTGGCCAAATAACTTCTTAAAATGAAGCACATTAATCTGCTTTAAAAGAGGTGTGGAGCCTAACTGGAATATACACTGCTCAAAAAAATAAAGGGAACACTTAAACAACACAATGTAACTCCAAGTCAATCACACTTCTGTGAAATCAAACTGTCCACTTAGGAAGCAACACTGATTGACAGCTCGCATTGATGTGCCATCCTGGATGAACTGCACTACCTGAGCCAATTGTGTGGGTTGTAGACTCCGTCTCATGCTACCACTAGAGTGAAAGCACCGCCAGCATTCAAAAGTGACCAAAACATCAGCCAGGAAGCATAGGAACTGAGAAGTGGTCTGTGGTCACCACCTGCAGAACCATTCCTTTATTGGGTGTGTCTTTCTAATTGCCTATAATTTCCACCTTTTGTCTATTCCATTTGCACAACAGCATGTGAAATTTATTGTCAATCAGTGTTGCTTCCTAAGTGGACAGTTTGATTTCACAGAAGTGTGATTGACTTGGAGTTACATAGTTACATTGTGTTGTTTAAGTGTTCCCTTTATTTTTTTGATCAGTGTATAAGCAGTGCGTGAGTTTCAAGTTTGGGTAAGATAATTGTCACCATAAAAATGCACCTTTATAATAAAAGCACTACATTTATAATTGCATTTGCGGTGACTTTTGATAATGTTTTTTCCCCCGTTGTTGGAACATTTGCGCTTAAAGCCTTCTGCCGTGTGCGCATTGCTGCACTTATAATGTGAAGAAATAGCCTAATAATTTATCAACATTTTAAGCTAAACGTTCGGCTCTGTCGCATCAGCCACATTGTGTGGTTGTATTACAGTTTCTCAATTGCTTTTCCCAAAAATGTTTGGAACACAGCTCCTACCTGGAGATACTGGTAGCACAGCTCCTACCTGGAGATACTGGTACCGCAGCTCCTACCTGGATATCCTGGTACCACAGCTCCTACCTGGAGATACTGGTACCACAGCTCCTACCTGGAGATACTGGTACCACAGCACCTACCTGGATATCCTGGTACCACAGCTCCTACCTGGAGATACTGGTACCACAGCTCCTACCTGGAGATACTGGTACCACAGCTCCTACCTGGAGATACTGGTACCACAGCTCCTACCTGGAGATACTGGTACCGCAGCTCCTACCTGGAGATACTGGTACCGCAGCTCCTACCTGGAGATACTGGTACCACAGCTCCTACCTGGACATCCTGGTACCACAGCTCCTACCTGGACATACTGGTACCACAGCTCCTACCTGGACATCCTGGTACCACAGCTCCTACCTGGACATCCTGGTACCACAGCTCCTACCTGGACATACTGGTACCACAGCTCCTACCTGGACATCCTGGTACCACAGCTCCTACCTGGACATCCTGGTACCACAGCTCCTACCTGGATATCCTGGTACCACAGCTCCTACCTGGACATCCTGGTACCACAGCTCCTACCTGGACATCCTGGTACCACAGCACCTACCTGGACATCCTGGCACCACAGCTCCTTCAATCTGTAACTATTCCTCTCAAGTGGAACCTTGTAGAGTTGTTTCACAGTCATTTGATTTTCTTTCAAAACTCTGTCTATAGTGGAAATGCTGACAGAATTGATATTTGCAAAGATATTGTTGTCATTTATGATTGAACTTTGGATCTCTCTTAGCCTGATGGAATTGTTGGCTATGACCATGTTGCAAATGTCTTGTTCTTGTTGATGGCTGAATACTGCTGCTCTGTCACCAGCAT